>NW_026124043.1:0-82516 GCF_025177605.1 Cucumis melo
AAGGGGAAGAAACCGTCGGGGGACCGCTTTTTACCCCAGGACGAGAAAACTGAGTCCGGGGCATTCCCGCTCGCGTTTTCTTGGGACGAGCACCGGAAGTCCTCGAGCTCAGCCCGTTTCCTTCGCTGCAAGTGCATTTCCAGTGGGTTTCTGACACCGGACGAGCGTTCGCCACTCGTTGGAAGCTTCGGCCATCTTTTGGACCGTTTTGGGTCGCACCACAGTTCTCCCTCCAACGAGCTCGCTTCCCGACCTATACCTCCGGAAAACGTGTCAGGGAGCATGCCAGGAGTGTGGGGTTGAAGTCCTCGGAGCACGAGACCCCGAAGTCGAAAGACTTATGACCAATACGGAGCAAAGGGAAGAAACCGTCGGGGGACCGCTTTTTACCCCAGGACGAGAAAACTGAGTCCGGGGCATTCCCGCTCGCGTTTTCTTGGGACGAGCACCGGAAGTCCTCGAGCTCAGCCCGTTTTCCTTCGCTGCAAGTGCATTTCCAGTGGTTTCTGACACCGGACGAGCGTTCGCCACTCGTTGGAAGCTTCGGCCATCTTTTGGACCGTTTTGGGTCGCACCACAGTTCTCCCTCCAACGAGCTCGCTTCCCGACCTATACCTCCGGGAAAACGTGTCAGGGAGCATGCCAGGAGTGTGGGTTGAAGTCCTCGGAGCACGAGACCCGAAGATCGAAAGACTTATGACCAATACGGAGCAAAGGGAAGAAACCGTCGGGGGACCGCTTTTTACCCCAGGACGAGAAAACTGAGTCCGGGGCATTCCCGCTCGCGTTTTCTTGGGACGAGCACCGGAAGTCCTCGAGCTCAGCCCGTTTCCTTCGCTGCAAGTGCATTTCCAGTGGTTTCTGACACCGGACGAGCGTTCGCCACTCGTTGGAAGCTTCGGCCATCTTTTGGACCGTTTTGGGTCGCACCACAGTTCTCCCTCCAACGAGCTCGCTTCCCGACCTATACCTCCGGAAAACGTGTCAGGGAGCATGCCAGGAGTGTGGGTTGAAGTCCTCGGAGCACGAGACCCGAAGATCGAAAGACTTATGACCAATACGGAGCAAAGGGAAGAAACCGTCGGGGGACCGCTTTTTACCCCAGGACGAGAAAACTGAGTCCGGGGCATTCCCGCTCGCGTTTTCTTGGGACGAGCACCGGAAGTCCTCGAGCTCAGCCCGTTTCCTTCGCTGCAAGTGCATTTCCAGTGGTTTCTGACACCGGACGAGCGTTCGCCACTCGTTGGAAGCTTCGGCCATCTTTTGGACCGTTTTGGGTCGCACCACAGTTCTCCCTCCAACGAGCTCGCTTCCCGACCTATACCTCCGGAAAACGTGTCAGGGAGCATGCCAGGAGTGTGGGTTGAAGTCCTCGGAGCACGAGACCCGAAGATCGAAAGACTTATGACCAATACGGAGCAAAGGGGAAGAAACCGTCGGGGGACCGCTTTTTACCCCAGGACGAGAAAAACTGAGTCCGGGGCATTCCCGCTCGCGTTTTCTTGGGACGAGCACCGGAAGTCCTCGAGCTCAGCCCGTTTTCCTTCGCTGCAAGTGCATTTCCAGTGGTTTCTGACACCGGACGAGCGTTCGCCACTCGTTGGAAGCTTCGGCCATCTTTTGGACCGTTTTGGGTCGCACCACAGTTCTCCCTCCAACGAGCTCGCTTCCCGACCTATACCTCCGGAAAACGTGTCAGGGAGCATGCCAGGAGTGTGGGTTGAAGTACTCGGAGCACGAGACCCGAAGATCGAAAGACTTATGACCAATACGGAGCAAAGGGAAGAAACCGTCGGGGGACCGCTTTTTACCCCAGGACGAGGAAAACTGAGTCCGGGGCATTCCCGCTCGCGTTTTCTTGGGAACGAGCACCGAAAGTCCTCGAGCTCAGCCCGTTTCCTTCGGTGCAAGTGCATTTCCAGTGGTTTCTGACACCGGACGAGCGTTCGCCACTCGTTGGAAGCTTCGGCCATCTTTTGGACCGTTTTGGGTCGCACCACAGTTCTCCCTCCAACGAGCTCGCTTCCCGACCTATACCTCCGGAAAACGTGTCAGGGAGCATGCCAGGAGTGTGGGTTGAAGTCCTCGGAGCACGAGACCCGAAGATCGAAAGACTTATGACCAATACGGAGCAAAGGGAAGAAAACCGTCGGGGGGACCGCTTTTTACCCCAGGACGAGAAAACTGAGTCCGGGGCATTCCCGCTCGCCGGTTTTCTTGGGACGAGCACCGGAAGTCCTCGAGCTCAGCCCGTTTCCTTCGCTGCAAGTGCATTTCCAGTGGTTTCTGACACCGGACGAGCGTTCGCCACTCGTTGGAAGCTTCGGCCATCTTTTGGACCGTTTTGGGTCGCACCACAGTTCTCCCTCCAACGAGCTCGCTTCCCGACCTATACCTCCGGAAAACGTGTCAGGGAGCATGCCAGGAGTGTGGGTTGAAGTCCTCGAAAGACTTATGACCAATACGGAGCAAAGGGAAGAAACCGTCGGGGGACCGCTTTTTACCCCAGGACGAGAAAACTGAGTCCGGGGCATTCCCGCTCGCGTTTTCTTGGGACGAGCACCGGAAGTCCTCGAGCTCAGCCCGTTTCCTTCGCTGCAAGTGCATTTCCAGTGGTTTCTGACACCGGACGAGCGTTCGCCACTCGTTGGAAGCTTCGGCCATCTTTTGGACCGTTTTGGGTCGCACCACAGTTTCTCCCTCCAACGAGCTCGCTTCCCGACCTATACCTCCGGAAAACGTGTCAGGGAGCATGCCAGGAGTGTGGGTTGAAGTCCTCGGAGCACGAGACCCGAAGATCGAAAGACTTATGACCAATACGGAGCAAAGGGAAGAAACCGTCGGGGGGACCGCTTTTTACCCCAGGACGAGAAAACTGAGTCCGGGGCATTTCCGCTCGCGTTTTCTTGGGACGAGCACCGGAAGTCCTCGAGCTCAGCCCGTTTCCTTCGCTGCAAGTGCATTTCCAGTGGTTTCTGACACCGGACGAGCGTTCGCCACTCGTTGGAAGCTTCGGCCATCTTTTGGACCGTTTGGGTCGCACCACAGTTCTCCCTCCAACGAGCTCGCTTCCCGACCTATACCTCCGGAAAACGTGTCAGGGAGCATGCCAGGAGTGTGGGTTGAAGTCCTCGGAGCACGAGACCCGAAGATCGAAAGACTTATGACCAATACGGAGCAAAGGGGAAGAAAACCGTCGGGGGACCGCTTTTTACCCCAGGACGAGAAAACCTGAGTCCGGGGGCATTCCCGCTCGCGTTTTCTTGGGACGAGCACCGGAAGTCCTCGAGCTCAGCCCGTTTCCTTCGCTGCAAGTGCATTTCCAGTGGTTTCTGACACCGGACGAGCGTTCGCCACTCGTTGGAAGCTTCGGCCATCTTTTGGACCGTTTTGGGTCGCACCACAGTTCTCCCTCCAACGAGCTCGCTTCCCGACCTATACCTCCGGAAAACGTGTCAGGGAGCATGCCAGGAGTGTGGGTTGAAGTACTCGGAGCACGAGACCCGAAGATCGAAAGACTTATGACCAATACGGAGCAAAGGGAAGAAACCGTCGGGGGACCGCTTTTTACCCCAGGACGAGAAAACTGAGTCCGGGGCATTCCCGCTCGCGTTTTCTTGGGACGAGCACCGAAAGTCCTCGAGCTCAGCCCGTTTCCTTCGCTGCAAGTGCATTTCCAGTGGTTTCTGACACCGGACGAGCGTTCGCCACTCGTTGGAAGCTTCGGCCATCTTTTGGACCGTTTTGGGTCGCACCACAGTTCTCCCCTCCAACGAGCTCGCTTCCCGACCTATACCTCCGGAAAACGTGTCAGGGAGCATGCCAGGAGTGTGGGTTGAAGTCCTCGGAGCACGAGACCCGAAGATCGAAAGGACTTATGACCAATACGGAGCAAAGGGAAGAAACCGTCGGGGGACCGCTTTTTACCCCAGGACGAGAAAAACTGAGTCCGGGGCATTCCCGCTCGCGTTTTCTTGGGACGAGCACCGGAAGTCCTCGAGCTCAGCCCGTTTCCTTCGCTGCAAGTGCATTTCCAGTGGTTCTCTGACACCGGACGAGCGTTCGCCACTCGTTGGAAGCTTCGGCCATCTTTTGGGACCGTTTTGGGTCGCACCACAGTTCTCCCCTCCAACGAGCTCGCTTCCCGACCTATAACCTCCGGAAAACGTGTCAGGGAGCATGCCAGGAGTGTGGGTTGAAGTCCTCGGAGCACGAGACCCGAAGATCGAAAGACTTATGACCAATACGGAGCAAAGGGAAGAAACCGTCGGGGGACCGCTTTTTACCCCCAGGACGAGAAAACTGAGTCCGGGGCATTCCCCGCTCGCGTTTTCTTGGGACGAGCACCGGAAGTCCTCGAGCTCAGCCCGTTTCCTTCGCTGCAAGTGCATTTCCAGTGGTTTCTGACACCGGACGAGCGTTCGCCACTCGTTGGAAGCTTCGGCCATCTTTTGGACCGTTTTGGGTCGCACCACAGTTCTCCCTCCAACGAGCTCGCTTCCCGACCTATACCTCCGGAAAACGTGTCAGGGAGCATGCCAGGAGTGTGGGTTGAAGTCCTCGGAGCACGAGACCCGAAGATCGAAAGGACTTATGACCAATACGGAGCAAAGGGAAGAAACCGTCGGGGGACCGCTTTTTACCCCAGGACGAGAAAACTGAGTCCGGGGCATTCCCGCTCGCGTTTTCCTTGGGACGAGCCACCGGAAGTCCTCGAGCTCAGCCCGTTTCCTTCGCTGCAAGTGCATTTCCAGTGGTTTCTGACACCCGGACGAGCGTTCGCCACTCGTTGGAAGCTTCGGCCATCTTTTGGACCGTTTTGGGTCGCACCACAGTTCTCCCTCCAACGAGCTCGCTTCCCGACCTATACCTCCGGAAAACGTGTCAGGGAGCATGCCAGGAGTGTGGGTTGAAGTACTCGGAGCACGAGACCCGAAGATCGAAAGACTTATGACCAATACGGAGCAAAGGGAAGAAACCGTCGGGGGACCCGCTTTTTACCCCAGGACGAGAAAACTGAGTCCGGGGCATTCCCCGCTCGCGTTTTCTTGGGACGAGCACCGAAAGTCCTCGAGCTCAGCCCGTTTCCTTCGGTGCAAGTGCATTTCCAGTGGTTTCTGACACCCGGACGAGCGTTCGCCACTCGTTGGAAGCTTCGGCCATCTTTTGGGACCGTTTTGGGTCGCACCACAGTTCTCCCTCCAACGAGCTCGCTTCCCGACCTATACCTCCGGAAAACGTGTCAGGGGAGCATGCCAGGAGTGTGGGTTGAAGTCCTCGGAGCACGAGACCCGAAGATCGAAAGACTTATGACCAATACGGAGCAAAGGGAAGAAACCGTCGGGGGACCGCTTTTTACCCCAGGACGAGAAAACTGAGTCCGGGGCATTCCCGCTCGCGTTTTCTTGGGACGAGCACCGGAAGTCCTCGAGCTCAGCCCGTTTCCTTCGCTGCAAGTGCATTTCCAGTGGTTTCTGACACCAGGACGAGCGTTCGCCACTCGTTGGGAAGCTTCGGCCATCTTTTGGACCGTTTTGGGTCGCACCACAGTTCTCCCTCCAACGAGCTCGCTTCCCGACCTATACCTCCGGAAAAACGTGTCAGGGAGCATGCCAGGAGTGTGGGTTGAAGTCCTCGGAGCACGAGACCCGAAGATCGAAAGACTTATGACCAATACGGAGCAAAGGGAAGAAACCGTCGGGGGACCGCTTTTTACCCCAGGACGAGAAAACTGAGTCCGGGGCATTCCCGCTCGCGTTTTCTTGGGACGAGCACCGGAAGTCCTCGAGCTCAGCCCGTTTCCTTCGCTGCAAGTGCATTTCCAGTGGTTTCTGACACCCGGACGAGCGTTCGCCCACTCGTTGGAAGCTTCGGCCCATCCTTTTGGACCGTTTTGGGTCGCACCACAGTTCTCCCTCCAACGAGCTCGCTTCCCGACCTATACCTCCGGAAAAACGTGTCAGGGAGCATGCCAGGAGTGTGGGGTTGAAGTCCTCGGAGCACGAGACCCGAAGATCGAAAGACTTATGACCAATACGGAGCAAAGGGAAGAAACCGTCGGGGGGACCGCTTTTTACCCCAGGACGAGAAAACTGAGTCCGGGGCATTCCCCCGCTCGCGTTTTCTTGGGACGAGCACCGGAAGTCCTCGAGCTCAGCCCGTTTCCTTCGCTGCAAGTGCATTTCCAGTGGTTTCTGACACCGGACGAGCGTTCGCCACTCGTTGGAAGCTTCGGCCATCTTTTGGACCGTTTTGGGGTCGCACCACAGTTCTCCCTCCAACGAGCTCGCTTCCCGACCTATACCTCCGGAAAACGTGTCAGGGAGCATGCCAGGAGTGTGGGTTGAAGTACTCGGAGCACGAGACCCGAAGATCGAAAGACTTATGACCAATACGGAGCAAAGGGAAGAAACCGTCGGGGGACCGCTTTTTACCCCAGGACGAGAAAACTGAGTCCGGGGCATTCCCGCTCGCGTTTTCTTGGGACGAGCACCGAAAGTCCTCGAGCTCAGCCCGTTTCCTTCGGTGCAAGTGCATTTCCAGTGGTTTCTGACACCGGACGAGCGTTCGCCACTCGTTGGAAGCTTCGGCCATCTTTTGGACCGTTTTGGGTCGCACCACAGTTCTCCCTCCAACGAGCTCGCTTCCCGACCTATACCTCCGGAAAACGTGTCAGGGAGCATGCCAGGAGTGTGGGTTGAAGTCCTCGGAGCACGAGACCCGAAGATCGAAAGACTTATGACCAATACGGAGCAAAGGGAAGAAACCGTCGGGGGACCGCTTTTTACCCCAGGACGAGAAAACTGAGTCCGGGGCATTCCCGCTCGCGTTTTCTTGGGACGAGCACCGGAAGTCCTCGAGCTCAGCCCGTTTCCTTCGCTGCAAGTGCATTTCCAGTGGTTTCTGACACCGGACGAGCGTTCGCCACTCGTTGGAAGCTTCGGCCATCTTTTGGACCGTTTTGGGTCGCACCACAGTTCTCCCTCCAACGAGCTCGCTTCCCGACCTATACCTCCGGAAAACGTGTCAGGGAGCATGCCAGGAGTGTGGGTTGAAGTCCTCGGAGCACGAGACCCGAAGATCGAAAGACTTATGACCAATACGGAGCAAAGGGAAGAAACCGTCGGGGGACCGCTTTTTACCCCAGGACGAGAAAACTGAGTCCGGGGCATTCCCGCTCGCGTTTTCTTGGGACGAGCACCGGAAGTCCTCGAGCTCAGCCCGTTTCCTTCGCTGCAAGTGCATTTCCAGTGGTTTCTGACACCGGACGAGCGTTCGCCACTCGTTGGAAGCTTCGGCCATCTTTTGGACCGTTTTGGGGTCGCACCACAGTTCTCCCTCCAACGAGCTCGCTTCCCGACCTATACCTCCGGAAAACGTGTCAGGGAGCATGCCAGGAGTGTGGGTTGAAGTACTCGGAGCACGAGACCCGAAGATCGAAAGACTTATGACCAATACGGAGCAAAGGGAAGAAACCGTCGGGGGACCGCTTTTTACCCCAGGACGAGAAAACTGAGTCCGGGGCATTCCCGCTCGCGTTTTCTTGGGACGAGCACCGAAAGTCCTCGAGCTCAGCCCGTTTCCTTCGGTGCAAGTGCATTTCCAGTGGTTTCTGACACCGGACGAGCGTTCGCCACTCGTTGGAAGCTTCGGCCATCTTTTGGACCGTTTTGGGTCGCACCACAGTTCTCCCTCCAACGAGCTCGCTTCCCGACCTATACCTCCGGAAAACGTGTCAGGGAGCATGCCAGGAGTGTGGGTTGAAGTCCTCGGAGCACGAGACCCGAAGATCGAAAGACTTATGACCAATACGGAGCAAAGGGAAGAAACCGTCGGGGGACCGCTTTTTACCCCAGGACGAGAAAACTGAGTCCGGGGCATTCCCGCTCGCGTTTTCTTGGGACGAGCACCGGAAGTCCTCGAGCTCAGCCCGTTTCCTTCGCTGCAAGTGCATTTCCAGTGGTTTCTGACACCGGACGAGCGTTCGCCACTCGTTGGAAGCTTCGGCCATCTTTTGGACCGTTTTGGGTCGCACCACAGTTCTCCCTCCAACGAGCTCGCTTCCCGACCTATACCTCCGGAAAACGTGTCAGGGAGCATGCCAGGAGTGTGGGTTGAAGTCCTCGGAGCACGAGACCCGAAGATCGAAAGACTTATGACCAATACGGAGCAAAGGGAAGAAACCGTCGGGGGACCGCTTTTTACCCCAGGACGAGAAAACTGAGTCCGGGGCATTCCCGCTCGCGTTTTCTTGGGACGAGCACCGGAAGTCCTCGAGCTCAGCCCGTTTCCTTCGCTGCAAGTGCATTTCCAGTGGTTTCTGACACCGGACGAGCGTTCGCCACTCGTTGGAAGCTTCGGCCATCTTTTGGACCGTTTTGGGTCGCACCACAGTTCTCCCTCCAACGAGCTCGCTTCCCGACCTATACCTCCGGAAAACGTGTCAGGGAGCATGCCAGGAGTGTGGGTTGAAGTACTCGGAGCACGAGACCCGAAGATCGAAAGACTTATGACCAATACGGAGCAAAGGGAAGAAACCGTCGGGGGACCGCTTTTTACCCCAGGACGAGAAAACTGAGTCCGGGGCATTCCCGCTCGCGTTTTCTTGGGACGAGCACCGAAAGTCCTCGAGCTCAGCCCGTTTCCTTCGGTGCAAGTGCATTTCCAGTGGTTTCTGACACCGGACGAGCGTTCGCCACTCGTTGGAAGCTTCGGCCATCTTTTGGACCGTTTTGGGTCGCACCACAGTTCTCCCTCCAACGAGCTCGCTTCCCGACCTATACCTCCGGAAAACGTGTCAGGGAGCATGCCAGGAGTGTGGGTTGAAGTCCTCGGAGCACGAGACCCGAAGATCGAAAGACTTATGACCAATACGGAGCAAAGGGAAGAAACCGTCGGGGGACCGCTTTTTACCCCAGGACGAGAAAACTGAGTCCGGGGCATTCCCGCTCGCGTTTTCTTGGGACGAGCACCGGAAGTCCTCGAGCTCAGCCCGTTTCCTTCGCTGCAAGTGCATTTCCAGTGGTTTCTGACACCGGACGAGCGTTCGCCACTCGTTGGAAGCTTCGGCCATCTTTTGGACCGTTTTGGGTCGCACCACAGTTCTCCCTCCAACGAGCTCGCTTCCCGACCTATACCTCCGGAAAACGTGTCAGGGAGCATGCCAGGAGTGTGGGTTGAAGTCCTCGGAGCACGAGACCCGAAGATCGAAAGACTTATGACCAATACGGAGCAAAGGGAAGAAACCGTCGGGGGACCGCTTTTTACCCCAGGACGAGAAAACTGAGTCCGGGGCATTCCCGCTCGCGTTTTCTTGGGACGAGCACCGGAAGTCCTCGAGCTCAGCCCGTTTCCTTCGCTGCAAGTGCATTTCCAGTGGTTTCTGACACCGGACGAGCGTTCGCCACTCGTTGGAAGCTTCGGCCATCTTTTGGACCGTTTTGGGTCGCACCACAGTTCTCCCTCCAACGAGCTCGCTTCCCGACCTATACCTCCGGAAAACGTGTCAGGGAGCATGCCAGGAGTGTGGGTTGAAGTCCTCGGAGCACGAGACCCGAAGATCGAAAGACTTATGACCAATACGGAGCAAAGGGAAGAAACCGTCGGGGGACCGCTTTTTACCCCAGGACGAGAAAACTGAGTCCGGGGCATTCTCGCTCGCGTTTTCTTGGGACGAGCACCGGAAGTCCTCGAGCTCAGCCCGTTTCCTTCGCTGCAAGTGCATTTCCAGTGGTTTCTGACACCGGACGAGCGTTCGCCACTCGTTGGAAGCTTCGGCCATCTTTTGGACCGTTTTGGGTCGCACCACAGTTCTCCCTCCAACGAGCTCGCTTCCCGACCTATACCTCCAGAAAACGTGTCAGGGAGCATGCCAGGAGTGTGGGTTGAAGTCCTCGGAGCACGAGACCCGAAGATCGAAAGACTTATGACCAATACGGAGCAAAGGGAAGAAACCGTCGGGGGACCGCTTTTTACCCCAGGACGAGAAAACTGAGTCCGGGGCATTCCCGCTCGCGTTTTCTTGGGACGAGCACCGGAAGTCCTCGAGCTCAGCCCGTTTCCTTCGCTGCAAGTGCATTTCCAGTGGTTTCTGACACCGGACGAGCGTTCGCCACTCGTTGGAAGCTTCGGCCATCTTTTGGACCGTTTTGGGTCGCACCACAGTTCTCCCTCCAACGAGCTCGCTTCCCGACCTATACCTCCGGAAAACGTGTCAGGGAGCATGCCAGGAGTGTGGGTTGAAGTCCTCGGAGCACGAGACCCGAAGATCGAAAGACTTATGACCAATACGGAGCAAAGGGAAGAAACCGTCGGGGGACCGCTTTTTACCCCAGGACGAGAAAACTGAGTCCGGGGCATTCCCGCTCGCGTTTTCTTGGGACGAGCACCGGAAGTCCTCGAGCTCAGCCCGTTTCCTTCGCTGCAAGTGCATTTCCAGTGGTTTCTGACACCGGACGAGCGTTCGCCACTCGTTGGAAGCTTCGGCCATCTTTTGGACCGTTTTGGGTCGCACCACAGTTCTCCCTCCAACGAGCTCGCTTCCCGACCTATACCTCCGGAAAACGTGTCAGGGAGCATGCCAGGAGTGTGGGTTGAAGTCCTCGGAGCACGAGACCCGAAGATCGAAAGACTTATGACCAATACGGAGCAAAGGGAAGAAACCGTCGGGGGACCGCTTTTTACCCCAGGACGAGAAAACTGAGTCCGGGGCATTCCCGCTCGCGTTTTCTTGGGACGAGCACCGGAAGTCCTCGAGCTCAGCCCGTTTCCTTCGCTGCAAGTGCATTTCCAATGGTTTCTGACACCGGACGAGCGTTCGCCACTCGTTGGAAGCTTCGGCCATCTTTTGGACCGTTTTGGGTCGCACCACAGTTCTCCCTCCAACGAGCTCGCTTCCCGACCTATACCTCCGGAAAACGTGTCAGGGAGCATGCCAGGAGTGTGGGTTGAAGTCCTCGGAGCACGAGACCCGAAGATCGAAAGACTTATGACCAATACGGAGCAAAGGGAAGAAACCGTCGGGGGACCGCTTTTTACCCCAGGACGAGAAAACTGAGTCCGGGGCATTCCCGCTCGCGTTTTCTTGGGACGAGCACCGGAAGTCCTCGAGCTCAGCCCGTTTCCTTCGCTGCAAGTGCATTTCCAGTGGTTTCTGACACCGGACGAGCGTTCGCCACTCGTTGGAAGCTTCGGCCATCTTTTGGACCGTTTTGGGTCGCACCACAGTTCTCCCTCCAACGAGCTCGCTTCCCGACCTATACCTCCGGAAAACGTGTCAGGGAGCATGCCAGGAGTGTGGGTCGAAGTCCTCGGAGCACGAGACCCGAAGATCGAAAGACTTATGACCAATACGGAGCAAAGGGAAGAAACCGTCGGGGGACCGCTTTTTACCCCAGGGCGAGAAAACTGAGTCCGGGGCATTCCCGCTCGCGTTTTCTTGGGACGAGCACCGGAAGTCCTCGAGCTCAGCCCGTTTCCTTCGCTGCAAGTGCATTTCCAGTGGTTTCTGACACCGGACGAGCGTTCGCCACTCGTTGGAAGCTTCGGCCATCTTTTGGACCGTTTTGGGTCGCACCACAGTTCTCCCTCCAACGAGCTCGCTTCCCGACCTATACCTCCGGAAAACGTGTCAGGGAGCATGCCAGGAGTGTGGGTTAAAGTCCTCGGAGCACGAGACCCGAAGATCGAAAGACTTATGACCAATACGGAGCAAAGGGAAGAAACCGTCGGGGGACCGCTTTTTACCCCAGGACGAGAAAACTGAGTCCGGGGCATTCCCGCTCGCGTTTTCTTGGGACGAGCACCGGAAGTCCTCGAGCTCAGCCCGTTTCCTTCGCTGCAAGTGCATTTCCACTGGTTTCTGACACCGGACGAGCGTTCGCCACTCGTTGGAAGCTTCGGCCATCTTTTGGACCGTTTTGGGTCGCACCACAGTTCTCCCTCCAACGAGCTCGCTTCCCGACCTATACCTCCGGAAAACGTGTCAGGGAGCATGCCAGGAGTGTGGGTTGAAGTCCTCGGAGCACGAGACCCGAAGATCGAAAGACTTATGACCAATACGGAGCAAAGGGAAGAAACCGTCGGGGGACCGCTTTTTACCCCAGGACGAGAAAACTGAGTCCGGGGCATTCCCGCTCGCGTTTTCTTGGGACGAGCACCGGAAGTCCTCGAGCTCAGCCCGTTTCCTTCGCTGCAAGTGCATTTCCAGTGGTTTCTGACACCGGACGAGCGTTCGCCACTCGTTGGAAGCTTCGGCCATCTTTTGGACCGTTTTGGGTCGCACCACAGTTCTCCCTCCAACGAGCTCGCTTCCCGACCTATACCTCCGGAAAACGTGTCAGGGAGCATGCCAGGAGTGTGGGTTGAAGTCCTCGGAGCACGAGACCCGAAGATCGAAAGACTTATGACCAATACGGAGCAAAGGGAAGAAACCGTCGGGGGACCGCTTTTTACCCCAGGACGAGAAAACTGAGTCCGGGGCATTCCCGCTCGCGTTTTCTTGGGACGAGCACCGGAAGTCCTCGAGTTCAGCCCGTTTCCTTCGCTGCAAGTGCATTTCCAGTGGTTTCTGACACCGGACGAGCGTTCGCCACTCGTTGGAAGCTTCGGCCATCTTTTGGACCGTTTTGGGTCGCACCACAGTTCTCCCTCCAACGAGCTCGCTTCCCGACCTATACCTCCGGAAAACGTGTCAGGGAGCATGCCAGGAGTGTGGGTTGAAGTCCTCGGAGCACGAGACCCGAAGATCGAAAGACTTATGACCAATACGGAGCAAAGGGAAGAAACCGTCGGGGGACCGCTTTTTACCCCAGGACGAGAAAACTGAGTCCGGGGCATTCCCGCTCGCGTTTTCTTGGGACGAGCACCGGAAGTCCTCGAGCTCAGCCCGTTTCCTTCGCTGCAAGTGCATTTCCAGTGGTTTCTGACACCGGACGAGCGTTCGCCACTCGTTGGAAGCTTCGGCCATCTTTTGGACCGTTTTGGGTCGCACCACAGTTCTCCCTCCAACGAGCTCGCTTCCCGACTTATACCTCCGGAAAACGTGTCAGGGAGCATGCCAGGAGTGTGGGTTGAAGTCCTCGGAGCACGAGACCCGAAGATCGAAAGACTTATGACCAATACGGAGCAAAGGGAAGAAACCGTCGGGGGACCGCTTTTTACCCCAGGACGAGAAAACTGAGTCCGGGGCATTCCCGCTCGCGTTTTCTTGGGACGAGCACCGGAAGTCCTCGAGCTCAGCCCGTTTCCTTCGCTGCAAGTGCATTTCCAGTGGTTTCTGACACCGGACGAGCGTTCGCCACTCGTTGGAAGCTTCGGCCATCTTTTGGACCGTTTTGGGTCGCACCACAGTTCTCCCTCCAACGAGCTCGCTTCCCGACCTATACCTCCAGAAAACGTGTAAGGGAGCATGCCAGGAGTGTGGGTTGAAGTCCTCGGAGCACGAGACCCGAAGATCGAAAGACTTATGACCAATACGGAGCAAAGGGAAGAAACCGTCGGGGGACCGCTTTTTACCCCAGGACGAGAAAACTGAGTCCGGGGCATTCCCGCTCGCGTTTTCTTGGGACGAGCACCGGAAGTCCTCGAGCTCAGCCCGTTTCCTTCGCTGCAAGTGCATTTCCAGTGGTTTCTGACACCGGACGAGCGTTCGCCACTCGTTGGAAGCTTCGGCCATCTTTTGGACCGTTTTGGGTCGCACCACAGTTCTCCCTCCAACGAGCTCGCTTCCCGACCTATACCTCCGGAAAACGTGTCAAGGAGCATGCCAGGAGTGTGGGTTGAAGTCCTCGGAGCACGAGACCCGAAGATCGAAAGACTTATGACCAATACGGAGCAAAGGGAAGAAACCGTCGGGGGACCGCTTTTTACCCCAGGACGAGAAAACTGAGTCCGGGGCATTCCCGCTCGCGTTTTCTTGGGACGAGCACCGGAAGTCCTCGAGCTCAGCCCGTTTCCTTCGCTGCAAGTGCATTTCCAGTGGTTTCTGACACCGGACGAGCGTTCGCCACTCGTTGGAAGCTTCGGCCATCTTTTGGACCGTTTGGGGTCGCACCACAGTTCTCCCTCCAACGAGATCGCTTCCCGACCTATACCTCCGGAAAACGTGTCAGGGAGCATGCCAGGAGTGTGGGTTGAAGTCCTCGGAGCACGAGACCCGAAGATCGAAAGACTTATGACCAATACGGAGCAAAGGGAAGAAACCGTCGGGGGACCGCTTTTTACCCCAGGACGAGAAAACTGAGTCCGGGGCATTCCCGCTCGCGTTTTCTTGGGACGAGCACCGGAAGTCCTCGAGCTCAGCCCGTTTCCTTCGCTGCAAGTGCATTTCCAGTGGTTTCTGACACCGGACGAGCGTTCGCCACTCGTTGGAAGCTTCGGCCATCTTTTGGACCGTTTTGGGTCGCACCACAGTTCTCCCTCCAACGAGCTCGCTTCCCGACCTCTACCTCCGGAAAACGTGTCAGGGAGCATGCCAGGAGTGTGGGTTGAAGTCCTCGGAGCACGAGACCCGAAGATCGAAAGACTTATGACCAATACGGAGCAAAGGGAAGAAACCGTCGGGGGACCGCTTTTTACCCCAGGACGAGAAAACTGAGTCCGGGGCATTCCCGCTCGCGTTTTCTTGGGACGAGCACCGGAAGTCCTCGAGCTCAGCCCGTTTCCTTCGCTGCAAGTGCATTTCCAGTGGTTTCTGACACCGGACGAGCGTTCGCCACTCGTTGGAAGCTTCGGCCATTTTTTGGACCGTTTTGGGTCGCACCACAGTTCTCCCTCCAACGAGCTCGCTTCCCGACCTATACCTCCGGAAAACGTGTCTGGGAGCATGCCAGGAGTGTGGGTTGAAGTCCTCGGAGCACGAGACCCGAAGATCGAAAGACTTATGACCAATACGGAGCAAAGGGAAGAAACCGTCGGGGGACCGCTTTTTACCCCAGGACGAGAAAACTGAGTCCGGGGCATTCCCGCTCGCGTTTTCTTGGGACGAGCACCGGAAGTCCTCGAGCTCAGCCCGTTTCCTTCGCTGCAAGTGCATTTCCAGTGGTTTCTGACACCGGACGAGCGTTCGCCACTCGTTGGAAGCTTCGGCCATCTCTTGGACCGTTTTGGGTCGCACCACAGTTCTCCCTCCAACGAGCTCGCTTCCCGACCTATACCTCCGGAAAACGTGTCAGGGAGCATGCCAGGAGTGTGGGTTGAAGTCCTCGGAGCACGAGACCCGAAGATCGAAAGACTTATGACCAATACGGAGCAAAGGGAAGAAACCGTCGGGGGACCGCTTTTTACCCCAGGACGAGAAAACTGAGTCCGGGGCATTCCCGCTCGCGTTTTCTTGGGACGAGCACCGGAAGTCCTCGAGCTCAGCCCGTTTCCTTCGCTGCAAGTGCATTTCCAGTATTTTCTGACACCGGACGAGCGTTCGCCACTCGTTGGAAGCTTCGGCCATCTTTTGGACCGTTTTGGGTCGCACCACAGTTCTCCCTCCAACGAGCTCGCTTCCCGACCTATACCTCCGGAAAACGTGTCTGGGAGCATGCCAGGAGTGTGGGTTGAAGTCCTCGGAGCACGAGACCCGAAGATCGAAAGACTTATGACCAATACGGAGCAAAGGGAAGAAACCGTCGGGGGACCGCTTTTTACCCCAGGACGAGAAAACTGAGTCCGGGGCATTCCCGCTCGCGTTTTCTTGGGACGAGCACCGGAAGTGCTCGAGCTCAGCCCGTTTCCTTCGCTGCAAGTGCATTTCCAGTGGTTTCTGACACCGGACGAGCGTTCGACACTCGTTGGAAGCTTCGGCCATCTCTTGGACCGTTTTGGGTCGCACCACAGTTCTCCCTCCAACGAGCTCGCTTCCCGACCTATACCTCCGGAAAACGTGTCAGGGAGCATGCCAGGAGTGTGGGTTGAAGTCCTCGGAGCACGAGACCCGAAGATCGAAAGACTTATGACCAATACGGAGCAAAGGGAAGAAACCGTCGGGGGACCGCTTTTTACCCCAGGACGAGAAAACTGAGTCCGGGGCATTCCCGCTCGCATTTTCTTGGGACGAGCACCGGAAGTCCTCGAGCTCAGCCCGTTTCCTTCGCTGCAAGTGCATTTCCAGTGGTTTCTGACACCGGACGAGCGTTCGCCACTCGTTGGAAGCTTCGGCCATCTCTTGGACCGTTTTGGGTCGCACCACAGTTCTCCCTCCAACGAGCTCGCTTCCCGACCTATACCTCCGGAAAACGTGTCAGGGAGCATGCCAGGAGTGTGGGTTGAAGTCCTCGGAGCACGAGACCCGAAGATCGAAAGACTTATGACCAATACGGAGCAAAGGGAAGAAACCGTCGGGGGACCGCTTTTTACCCCAGGACGAGAAAACTGAGTCCGGGGCATTCCCGCTCGCGTTTTCTTGGGACGAGCACCGGAAGTCCTCGAGCTCAGCCCGTTTCCTTCGCTGCAAGTGCATTTCCAGTGGTTTCTGACACCGGACGAGCGTTCGCCACTCGTTGGAAGCTTCGGCCATCTTTTGGACCGTTTTGGGTCGCACCACAGTTCTCCCTCCAACGAGCTCGCTTCCCGACCTATACCTCCGGAAAACGTGTCAGGGAGCATGCCAGGAGTGTGGGTTGAAGTCGTCGGAGCACGAGACCCGAAGATCGAAAGACTTATGACCAATACGGAGCAAAGGGAAGAAACCGTCGGGGGACCGCTTTTTACCCCAGGACGAGAAAACTGAGTCCGGGGCATTCCCGCTCGCGTTTTCTTGGGACGAGCACCGGAAGTCCTCGAGCTCAGCCCGTTTCCTTCGCTGCAAGTGCATTTCCAGTGGTTTCTGACACCGGACGAGCGTTCGCCACTCGTTGGAAGCTTCGGCCATCTTTTGGACCGTTTTGGGTCGCACCACAGTTCTCCCTCCAACGAGCTCGCTTCCCGACCTATACCTCCGGAAAACGTGTCAGGGAGCATGCCAGGAGTGTGGGTTGAAGTCCTCGGAGCACGAGACCCGAAGATCGAAAGACTTATGACCAATACGGAGCAAAGGGAAGAAACCGTCGGGGGACCGCTTTTTACCCCAGGACGAGAAAACTGAGTCCGGGGCATTCCCGCTCGCGTTTTCTTGGGACGAGCACCGGAAGTCCTCGAGCTCAGCCCGTTTCCTTCGCTGCAAGTGCATTTCCAGTGGTTTCTGACACCGGACGAGCGTTCGCCACTCGTTGGAAGCTTCGGCCATCTTTTGGACCGTTTTGGGTCGCACCACAGTTCTCCCTCCAACGAGCTCGCTTCCCGACCTATACCTCCGGAAAACGTGTCAGGGAGCATGCCAGGAGTGTGGGTTGAAGTCCTCGGAGCACGAGACCCGAAGATCGAAAGACTTATGACCAATACGGAGCAAAGGGAAGAAACCGTCGGGGGACCGCTTTTTACCCCAGGACGAGAAAACTGAGTCCGGGGCATTCCCGCTCGCGTTTTCTTGGGACGAGCACCGGAAGTCCTCGAGCTCAGCCCGTTTCCTTCGCTGCAAGTGCATTTCCAGTGGTTTCTGACACCGGACGAGCGTTCGCCACTCGTTGGAAGCTTCGGCCATCTTTTGGACCGTTTTGGGTCGCACCACAGTTCTCCCTCCAACGAGCTCGCTTCCCGACCTATACCTCCGGAAAACGTGTCTGGGAGCATGCCAGGAGTGTGGGTTGAAGTCCTCGGAGCACGAGACCCGAAGATCGAAAGACTTATGACCAATACGGAGCAAAGGGAAGAAACCGTCGGGGGACCGCTTTTTACCCCAGGACGAGAAAACTGAGTCCGGGGCATTCCCGCTCGCGTTTTCTTGGGACGAGCACCGGAAGTCCTCGAGCTCAGCCCGTTTCCTTCGCTGCAAGTGCATTTCCAGTGGTTTCTGACACCGGACGAGCGTTCGCCACTCGTTGAAAGCTTCGGCCATCTCTTGGACCGTTTTGGGTCGCACCACAGTTCTCCCTCCAACGAGCTCGCTTCCCGACCTATACCTCCGGAAAACGTGTCAGGGAGCATGCCAGGAGTGTGGGTTGAAGTCCTCGGAGCACGAGACCTGAAGATCGAAAGACTTATGACCAATACGGAGCAAAGGGAAGAAACCGTCGGGGGACCGCTTTTTACCCCAGGACGAGAAAACTGAGTCCGGGGCATTCCCGCTCGCGTTTTCTTGGGACGAGCACCGGAAGTCCTCGAGCTCAGCCCGTTTCCTTCGCTGCAAGTGCATTTCCAGTGGTTTCTGACACCGGACGAGCGTTCGCCACTCGTTGGAAGCTTCGGCCATCTTTTGGACCGTTTTGGGTCGCACCACAGTTCTCCCTCCAACGAGCTCGCTTCCCGACCTATACCTCCGGAAAACGTGTCAGGGAGCATGCCAGGAGTGTGGGTTGAAGTCCTCGGAGCACGAGACCCGAAGATCGAAAGACTTATGACCAATACGGAGCAAAGGGAAGAAACCGTCGGGGGACCGCTTTTTACCCCAGGACGAGAAAACTGAGTCCGGGGCATTCCCGCTCGCGTTTTCTTGGGACGAGCACCGGAAGTCCTCGAGCTCAGCCCGTTTCCTTCGCTGCAAGTGCATTTCCAGTGGTTTCTGACACCGGACGAGCGTTCGCCACTCGTTGGAAGCTTCGGCCATCTTTTGGACCGTTTTGGGTCGCACCACAGTTCTCCCTCCAACGAGCTCGCTTCCCGACCTATACCTCCGGAAAACGTGTCTGGGAGCATGCCAGGAGTGTGGGTTGAAGTCCTCGGAGCACGAGACCCGAAGATCGAAAGACTTATGACCAATACGGAGCAAAGGGAAGAAACCGTCGGGGGACCGCTTTTTACCCCAGGACGAGAAAACTGAGTCCGGGGCATTCCCGCTCGCGTTTTCTTGGGACGAGCACCGGAAGTCCTCGAGCTCAGCCCGTTTCCTTCGCTGCAAGTGCATTTCCAGTGGTTTCTGACACCGGACGAGCGTTCGCCACTCGTTGAAAGCTTCGGCCATCTCTTGGACCGTTTTGGGTCGCACCACAGTTCTCCCTCCAACGAGCTCGCTTCCCGACCTATACCTCCGGAAAACGTGTCAGGGAGCATGCCAGGAGTGTGGGTTGAAGTCCTCGGAGCACGAGACCTGAAGATCGAAAGACTTATGACCAATACGGAGCAAAGGGAAGAAACCGTCGGGGGACCGCTTTTTACCCCAGGACGAGAAAACTGAGTCCGGGGCATTCCCGCTCGCGTTTTCTTGGGACGAGCACCGGAAGTCCTCGAGCTCAGCCCGTTTCCTTCGCTGCAAGTGCATTTCCAGTGGTTTCTGACACCGGACGAGCGTTCGCCACTCGTTGGAAGCTTCGGCCATCTCTTGGACCGTTTTGGGTCGCACCACAGTTCTCCCTCCAACGAGCTCGCTTCCCGACCTATACCTCCGGAAAACGTGTCAGGGAGCATGCCAGGAGTGTGGGTTGAAGTCCTCGGAGCACGAGACCCGAAGATCGAAAGACTTATGACCAATACGGAGCAAAGGGAAGAAACCGTCGGGGGACCGCTTTTTACCCCAGGACGAGAAAACTGAGTCCGGGGCATTCCCGCTCGCGTTTTCTTGGGACGAGCACCGGAAGTCCTCGAGCTCAGCCCGTTTCCTTCGCTGCAAGTGCATTTCCAGTGGTTTCTGACACCGGACGAGCGTTCGCCACTCGTCGGAAGCTTCGGCCATCTCTTGGACCGTTTTGGGTCGCACCACAGTTCTCCCTCCAACGAGCTCGCTTCCCGACCTATACCTCCGGAAAACGTGTCAGGGAGCATGCCAGGAGTGTGGGTTGAAGTCCTCGGAGCACGAGACCCGAAGATCGAAAGACTTATGACCAATACGGAGCAAAGGGAAGAAACCGTCGGGGGACCGCTTTTTACCCCAGGACGAGAAAACTGAGTCCGGGGCATTCCCGCTCGCGTTTTCTTGGGACGAGCACCGGAAGTCCTCGAGCTCAGCCCGTTTCCTTCGCTGCAAGTGCATTTCCAGTGGTTTCTGACACCGGACGAGCGTTCGCCACTCGTTGGAAGCTTCGGCCATCTTTTGGACCGTTTTGGGTCGCACCACAGTTCTCCCTCCAACGAGCTCGCTTCCCGACCTATACCTCCGGACAACGTGTCAGGGAGCATGCCAGGAGTGTGCGTTGAAGTCCTCGGAGCACGAGACCCGAAGATCGAAAGACTTATGACCAATACGGAGCAAAGGGAAGAAACCGTCGGGGGACCGCTTTTTACCCCAGGACGAGAAAACTGAGTCCGGGGCATTCCCGCTCGCGTTTTCTTGGGACGAGCACCGGAAGTCCTCGAGCTCAGCCCGTTTCCTTCGCTGCAAGTGCATTTCCAGTGGTTCCTGACACCGGACGAGCGTTCGCCACTCGTTGGAAGCTTCGGCCATCTTTTGGACCGTTTTGGGTCGCACCACAGTTCTCCCTCCAACGAGCTCGCTTCCCGACCAATACCTCCGGAAAACGTGTCAGGGAGCATGCCAGGAGTGTGGGTTGAAGTCCTCGGAGCACGAGACCCGAAGATCGAAAGACTTATGACCAATACGGAGCAAAGGGAAGAAACCGTCGGGGGACCGCTTTTTACCCCAGGACGAGAAAACTGAGTCCGGGGCATTCCCGCTCGCGTTTTCTTGGGACGAACACCGGAAGTCCTCGAGCTCAGCCCGTTTCCTTCGCTGCAAGTGCATTTCCAGTGGTTTCTGACACCGGACGAGCGTTCGCCACTCGTTGGAAGCTTCGGCCATCTTTTGGACCGTTTTGGGTCGCACCACAGTTCTCCCTCCAACGAGCTCGCTTCCCGACCTATACCTCCGGAAAACGTGTCAGGGAGCATGCCAGGAGTGTGGGTTGAAGTCCTCGGAGCACGAGACCCGAAGATCGAAAGACTTATGACCAATACGGAGCAAAGGGAAGAAACCGTCGGGGGACCGCTTTTTACCCCAGGACGAGAAAACTGAGTCCGGGGCATTCCCGCTCGCGTTTTCTTGGGACGAGCACCGGAAGTCCTCGAGCTCAGCCCGTTTCCTTCGCTGCAAGTGCATTTCCAGTGGTTTCTGACACCGGACGAGCGTTCGCCACTCGTTGGAAGCTTCGGCCATCTTTTGGACCGTTTTGGGTCGCACCACAGTTCTCCCTCCAACGAGCTCGCTTCCCGACCTATACCTCCGGAAAACGTGTCAGGGAGCATGCCAGGAGTGTGGGTTGAAGTCCTCGGAGCACGAGACCCGAAGATCGAAAGACTTATGACCAATACGGAGCAAAGGGAAGAAACCGTCGGGGGACCGCTTTTTACCCCAGGACGAGAAAACTGAGTCCGGGGCATTCCCGCTCGCGTTTTCTTGGGACGAGCACCGGAAGTCCTCGAGCTCAGCCCGTTTCCTTCGCTGCAAGTGCATTTCCAGTGGTTTCTGACACCGGACGAGCGTTCGCCACTCGTTGGAAGCTTCGGCCATCTTTTGGACCGTTTTGGGTCGCACCACAGTTCTCCCTCCAACGAGCTCGCTTCCCGACCTATACCTCCGGAAAACGTGTCAGGGAGCATGCCAGGAGTGTGGGTTGAAGTCCTCGGAGCACGAGACCCGAAGATCGAAAGACTTATGACCAATACGGAGCAAAGGGAAGAAACCGTCGGGGGACCGCTTTTTACCCCAGGACGAGAAAACTGAGTCCGGGGCATTCCCGCTCGCGTTTTCTTGGGACGAGCACCGGAAGTCCTCGAGCTCAGCCCGTTTCCTTCGCTGCAAGTGCATTTCCAGTGGTTTCTGACACCGGACGAGCGTTCGCCACTCGTTGGAAGCTTCGGCCATCTTTTGGACCGTTTTGGGTCGCACCACAGTTCTCCCTCCAACGAGCTCGCGTCCCGACCTATACCTCCGGACAACGTGTCAGGGAGCATGCCAGGAGTGTGCGTTGAAGTCCTCGGAGCACGAGACCCGAAGATCGAAAGACTTATGACCAATACGGAGCAAAGGGAAGAAACCGTCGGGGGACCGCTTTTTACCCCAGGACGAGAAAACTGAGTCCGGGGCATTCCCGCTCGCGTTTTCTTGGGACGAGCACCGGAAGTCCTCGAGCTCAGCCCGTTTCCTTCGCTGCAAGTGCATTTCCAGTGGTTTCTGACACCGGACGAGCGTTCGCCACTCGTTGGAAGCTTCGGCCATCTTTTGGACCGTTTTGGGTCGCACCACAGTTCTCCCTCCAACGAGCTCGCTTCCCGACCAATACCTCCGGAAAACGTGTCAGGGAGCATGCCAGGAGTGTGGGTTGAAGTCCTCGGAGCACGAGACCCGAAGATCGAAAGACTTATGACCAATACGGAGCAAAGGGAAGAAACCGTCGGGGGACCGCTTTTTACCCCAGGACGAGAAAACTGAGTCCGGGGCATTCCCGCTCGCGTTTTCTTGGGACGAACACCGGAAGTCCTCGAGCTCAGCCCGTTTCCTTCGCTGCAAGTGCATTTCCAGTGGTTTCTGACACCGGACGAGCGTTCGCCACTCGTTGGAAGCTTCGGCCATCTTTTGGACCGTTTTGGGTCGCACCACAGTTCTCCCTCCAACGAGCTCGCTTCCCGACCTATACCTCCGGAAAACGTGTCAGGGAGCATGCCAGGAGTGTGGGTTGAAGTCCTCGGAGCACGAGACCCGAAGATCGAAAGACTTATGACCAATACGGAGCAAAGGGAAGAAACCGTCGGGGGACCGCTTTTTACCCCAGGACGAGAAAACTGAGTCCGGGGCATTCCCGCTCGCGTTTTCTTGGGACGAGCACCGGAAGTCCTCGAGCTCAGCCCGTTTCCTTCGCTGCAAGTGCATTTCCAGTGGTTTCTGACACCGGACGAGCGTTCGCCACTCGTTGGAAGCTTCGGCCATCTTTTGGACCGTTTTTGGTCGCACCACAGTTCTCCCTCCAACGAGCTCGCTTCCCGACCTATACCTCCGGAAAACGTGTCAGGGAGCATGCCAGGAGTGTGGGTTGAAGTCCTCGGAGCACGAGACCCGAAGATCGAAAGACTTATGACCAATACGGAGCAAAGGGAAGAAACCGTCGGGGGACCGCTTTTTACCCCAGGACGAGAAAACTGAGTCCGGGGCATTCCCGCTCGCGTTTTCTTGGGACGAGCACCGGAAGTCCTCGAGCTCAGCCCGTTTCCTTCGCTGCAAGTGCATTTCCAGTGGTTTCTGACACCGGACGAGCGTTCGCCACTCGTTGGAAGCTTCGGCCATCTTTTGGACCGTTTTGGGTCGCACCACAGTTCTCCCTCCAACGAGCTCGCGTCCCGACCTATACCTCCGGACAACGTGTCAGGGAGCATGCCAGGAGTGTGCGTTGAAGTCCTCGGAGCACGAGACCCGAAGATCGAAAGACTTATGACCAATACGGAGCAAAGGGAAGAAACCGTCGGGGGACCGCTTTTTACCCCAGGACGAGAAAACTGAGTCCGGGGCATTCCCGCTCGCGTTTTCTTGGGACGAGCACCGGAAGTCCTCGAGCTCAGCCCGTTTCCTTCGCTGCAAGTGCATTTCCAGTGGTTTCTGACACCGGACGAGCGTTCGCCACTCGTTGGAAGCTTCGGCCATCTTTTGGACCGTTTTGGGTCGCACCACAGTTCTCCCTCCAACGAGCTCGCTTCCCGACCAATACCTCCGGAAAACGTGTCAGGGAGCATGCCAGGAGTGTGGGTTGAAGTCCTCGGAGCACGAGACCCGAAGATCGAAAGACTTATGACCAATACGGAGCAAAGGGAAGAAACCGTCGGGGGACCGCTTTTTACCCCAGGACGAGAAAACTGAGTCCGGGGCATTCCCGCTCGCGTTTTCTTGGGACGAACACCGGAAGTCCTCGAGCTCAGCCCGTTTCCTTCGCTGCAAGTGCATTTCCAGTGGTTTCTGACACCGGACGAGCGTTCGCCACTCGTTGGAAGCTTCGGCCATCTTTTGGACCGTTTTGGGTCGCACCACAGTTCTCCCTCCAACGAGCTCGCTTCCCGACCTATACCTCCGGAAAACGTGTCAGGGAGCATGCCAGGAGTGTGGGTTGAAGTCCTCGGAGCACGAGACCCGAAGATCGAAAGACTTATGACCAATACGGAGCAAAGGGAAGAAACCGTCGGGGGACCGCTTTTTACCCCAGGACGAGAAAACTGAGTCCGGGGCATTCCCGCTCGCGTTTTCTTGGGACGAGCACCGGAAGTCCTCGAGCTCAGCCCGTTTCCTTCGCTGCAAGTGCATTTCCAGTGGTTTCTGACACCGGACGAGCGTTCGCCACTCGTTGGAAGCTTCGGCCATCTTTTGGACCGTTTTTGGTCGCACCACAGTTCTCCCTCCAACGAGCTCGCTTCCCGACCTATACCTCCGGACAACGTGTCAGGGAGCATGCCAGGAGTGTGCGTTGAAGTCCTCGGAGCACGAGACCCGAAGATCGAAAGACTTATGACCAATACGGAGCAAAGGGAAGAAACCGTCGGGGGACCGCTTTTTACCCCAGGACGAGAAAACTGAGTCCGGGGCATTCCCGCTCGCGTTTTCTTGGGACGAGCACCGGAAGTCCTCGAGCTCAGCCCGTTTCCTTCGCTGCAAGTGCATTTCCAGTGGTTTCTGACACCGGACGAGCGTTCGCCACTCGTTGGAAGCTTCGGCCATCTTTTGGACCGTTTTGGGTCGCACCACAGTTCTCCCTCCAACGAGCTCGCTTCCCGACCAATACCTCCGGAAAACGTGTCAGGGAGCATGCCAGGAGTGTGGGTTGAAGTCCTCGGAGCACGAGACCCGAAGATCGAAAGACTTATGACCAATACGGAGCAAAGGGAAGAAACCGTCGGGGGACCGCTTTTTACCCCAGGACGAGAAAACTGAGTCCGGGGCATTCCCGCTCGCGTTTTCTTGGGACGAACACCGGAAGTCCTCGAGCTCAGCCCGTTTCCTTCGCTGCAAGTGCATTTCCAGTGGTTTCTGACACCGGACGAGCGTTCGCCACTCGTTGGAAGCTTCGGCCATCTTTTGGACCGTTTTGGGTCGCACCACAGTTCTCCCTCCAACGAGCTCGCTTCCCGACCTATACCTCCGGAAAACGTGTCAGGGAGCATGCCAGGAGTGTGGGTTGAAGTCCTCGGAGCACGAGACCCGAAGATCGAAAGACTTATGACCAATACGGAGCAAAGGGAAGAAACCGTCGGGGGACCGCTTTTTACCCCAGGACGAGAAAACTGAGTCCGGGGCATTCCCGCTCGCGTTTTCTTGGGACGAGCACCGGAAGTCCTCGAGCTCAGCCCGTTTCCTTCGCTGCAAGTGCATTTCCAGTGGTTTCTGACACCGGACGAGCGTTCGCCACTCGTTGGAAGCTTCGGCCATCTTTTGGACCGTTTTGGGTCGCACCACAGTTCTCCCTCCAACGAGCTCGCTTCCCGACCTATACCTCCGGAAAACGTGTCAGGGAGCATGCCAGGAGTGTGGGTTGAAGTCCTCGGAGCACGAGACCCGAAGATCGAAAGACTTATGACCAATACGGAGCAAAGGGAAGAAACCGTCGGGGGACCGCTTTTTACCCCAGGACGAGAAAACTGAGTCCGGGGCATTCCCGCTCGCGTTTTCTTGGGACGAGCACCGGAAGTCCTCGAGCTCAGCCCGTTTCCTTCGCTGCAAGTGCATTTCCAGTGGTTTCTGACACCGGACGAGCGTTCGCCACTCGTTGGAAGCTTCGGCCATCTTTTGGACCGTTTTGGGTCGCACCACAGTTCTCCCTCCAACGAGCTCGCTTCCCGACCTATACCTCCGGAAAACGTGTCAGGGAGCATGCCAGGAGTGTGGGTTGAAGTCCTCGGAGCACGAGACCCGAAGATCGAAAGACTTATGACCAATACGGAGCAAAGGGAAGAAACCGTCGGGGGACCGCTTTTTACCCCAGGACGAGAAAACTGAGTCCGGGGCATTCCCGCTCGCGTTTTCTTCGGACGAGCGCCGGAAGTCCTCGAGCTCAGCCCGTTTCCTTCGCTGCAAGTGCATTTCCAGTGGTTTCTGACACCGGACGAGCGTTCGCCACTCGTTGGAAGCTTCGGCCATCTTTTGGACCGTTTTGGGTCGCACCACAGTTCTCCCTCCAACGAGCTCGCTTCCCGACCTATACCTCCGGAAAACGTGTGAGGGAGCATGCCAGGAGTGTGGGTTGAAGTCCTCGGAGCACGAGACCCGAAGATCGAAAGACTTATGACCAATACGGAGCAAAGGGAAGAAACCGTCGGGGGACCGCTTTTTACCCCAGGACGAGAAAACTGAGTCCGGGGCACTCCCGCTCGCGTTTTCTTGGGACGAGCGCCGGAAGTCCTCGAGCTCAGCCCGTTTCCTTCGCTGCAAGTGCATTTCCAGTGGTTTCTGACACCGGACGAGCGTTCGCCACTCGTTGGAAGCTTCGGCCATCTTTTGGACCGTTTTGGGTCGCACCACAGTTCTCCCTCCAACGAGCTCGCTTCCCGACCTATACCTCCGGAAAACGTGTCAGGGAGCATGCCAGGAGTGTGGGTTGAAGTCCTCGGAGCACGAGACCCGAAGATCGAAAGACTTATGACCAATACGGAGCAAAGAGAAGAAACCGTCGGGGGACCGCTTTTTACCCCAGGACGAGAAAACTGAGTCCGGGGCATTCCCGCTCGCGTTTTCTTGGGACGAGCACCGGAAGTCCTCGAGCTCAGCCCGTTTCCTTCGCTGCAAGTGCATTTCCAGTGGTTTCTGACACCGGACGAGCGTTCGGCACTCGTTGGAAGCTTCGGCCATCTTTTGGACCGTTTTGGGTCGCACCACAGTTCTCCCTCCAACGAGCTCGCTTCCCGACCTATACCTCCGGAAAACGTGTCAGGGAGCATGCCAGGAGTGTGGGTTGAAGTCCTCGGAGCACGAGACCCGAAGATCGAAAGACTTATGACCAATACGGAGCAAAGGGAAGAAACCGTCGGGGGACCGCTTTTAACCCCAGGACGAGAAAACTGAATCCGGGGCATTCCCGCTCGCGTTTTCTTGGGACGAGCGCCGGAAGTCCTCGAGCTCAGCCCGTTTCCTTCGCTGCAAGTGCATTTCCAGTGGTTTCTGACACCGGACGAGCGTTCGCCACTCGTTGGAAGCTTCGGCCATCTTTTGGACCGTTTTGGGTCGCACCACAGTTCTCCCTCCAACGAGCTCGCTTCCCGACCTATACCTCCGGAAAACGTGTGAGGGAGCATGCCAGGAGTGTGGGTTGAAGTCCTCGGAGCACGAGACTCGAAGATCGAAAGACTTATGACCAATACGGAGCAAAGGGAAGAAACCGTCGGGGGACCGCTTTTTACCCCAGGACGAGAAAACTGAGTCCGGGGCATTCCCGCTCGCGTTTTCTTGGGACGAGCACCGGAAGTCCTCGAGCTCAGCCCGTTTCCTTCGCTGCAAGTGCATTTCCAGTGGTTTCTGACACCGGACGAGCGTTCGCCACTCGTTGGAAGCTTCGGCCATCTTTTGGACCGTTTTGGGTCGCACCACAGTTCTCCCTCCAACGAGCTCGCTTCCCGACCTATACCTCCGGAAAACGTGTCAGGGAGCATGCCAGGAGTGTGGGTTGAAGTCCTCGGAGCACGAGACCCGAAGATCGAAAGACTTATGACCAATACGGAGCAAAGAGAAGAAACCGTCGGGGGACCGCTTTTTACCCCAGGACGAGAAAACTGAGTCCGGGGCATTCCCGCTCGCGTTTTCTTGGGACGAGCACCGGAAGTCCTCGAGCTCAGCCCGTTTCCTTCGCTGCAAGTGCATTTCCAGTGGTTTCTGACACCGGACGAGCGTTCGGCACTCGTTGGAAGCTTCGGCCATCTTTTGGACCGTTTTGGGTCGCACCACAGTTCTCCCTCCAACGAGCTCGCTTCCCGACCTATACCTCCGGAAAACGTGTCAGGGAGCATGCCAGGAGTGTGGGTTGAAGTCCTCGGAGCACGAGACCCGAAGATCGAAAGACTTATGACCAATACGGAGCAAAGGGAAGAAACCGTCGGGGGACCGCTTTTAACCCCAGGACGAGAAAACTGAATCCGGGGCATTCCCGCTCGCGTTTTCTTGGGACGAGCGCCGGAAGTCCTCGAGCTCAGCCCGTTTCCTTCGCTGCAAGTGCATTTCCAGTGGTTTCTGACACCGGACGAGCGTTCGCCACTCGTTGGAAGCTTCGGCCATCTTTTGGACCGTTTTGGGTCGCACCACAGTTCTCCCTCCAACGAGCTCGCTTCCCGACCTATACCTCCGGAAAACGTGTCAGGGAGCATGCCAGAAGTGTGGGTTGAAGTCCTCGGAGCACGAGACCCGAAGATCGAAAGACTTATGACCAATACGGAGCAAAGGGAAGAAACCGTCGGGGGACCGCTTTTTACCCCAGGACGAGAAAACTGAGTCCGGGGCATTCCCGCTCGCGTTTTCTTGGGACGAGCACCGGAAGTCCTCGAGCTCAGCCCGTTTCCTTCGCTGCAAGTGCATTTCCAGTGGTTTCTGACACCGGACGAGCGTTCGCCACTCGTTGGAAGCTTCGGCCATCTTTTGGACCGTTTTGGGTCGCACCACAGTTCTCCCTCCAACGAGCTCGCTTCCCGACCTATACCTCCGGAAAACGTGTCAGGGAGCATGCCAGGAGTGTGGGTTGAAGTCCTCGGAGCACGAGACCCGAAGATCGAAAGACTTATGACCAATACGGAGCAAAGGGAAGAAACCGTCGGGGGACCGCTTTTTACCCCAGGACGAGAAAACTGAGTCCGGGGCATTTCCGCTCGCGTTTTCTTGGGACGAGCACCGGAAGTCCTCGAGCTCAGCCCGTTTCCTTCGCTGCAAGTGCATTTCCAGTGGTTTCTGACACCGGACGAGCGTTCGCCACTCGTTGGAAGCTTCGGCCATCTTTTGGACCGTTTTGGGTCGCACCACAGTTCTCCCTCCAACGAGCTCGCTTCCCGACCTATACCTCCGGAAAACGTGTCAGGGAGCATGCCAGGAGTGTGGGTTGAAGTCCTCGGAGCACGAGACCCGAAGATCGAAAGACTTATGACCAATACGGAGCAAAGGGAAGAAACCGTCGGGGGACCGCTTTTTACCCCAGGACGAGAAAACTGAGTCCGGGGCATTCCCGCTCGCGTTTTCTTGGGACGAGCACCGGAAGTCCTCGAGCTCAGCCCGTTTCCTTCGCTGCAAGTGCATTTCCAGTGGTTTCTGACACCGGACGAGCGTTCGCCACTCGTTGGAAGCTTCGGCCATCTTTTGGACCGTTTTGGGTCGCACCACAGTTCTCCCTCCAACGAGCTCGCTTCCCGACCTATACCTCCGGAAAACGTGTCAGGGAGCATGCCAGGAGTGTGGGTTGAAGTCCTCGGAGCACGAGACCCGAAGATCGAAAGACTTATGACCAATACGGAGCAAAGGGAAGAAACCGTCGGGGGACCGCTTTTTACCCCAGGACGAGAAAACTAAGTCCGGGGCATTCCCGCTCGCGTTTTCTTGGGACGAGCACCGGAAGTCCTCGAGCTCAGCCCGTTTCCTTCGCTGCAAGTGCATTTCCAGTGGTTTCTGACACCGGACGAGCGTTCGGCACTCGTTGGAAGCTTCGGCCATCTTTTGGACCGTTTTGGGTCGCACCACAGTTCTCCCTCCAACGAGCTCGCTTCCCGACCTATACCTCCGGAAAACGTGTCAGGAAGCATGCCAGGAGTGTGGGTTGAAGTCCTCGGAGCACGAGACCCGAAGATCGAAAGACTTATGACCAATACGGAGCAAAGGGAAGAAACCGTCGGGGGACCGCTTTTTACCCCAGGACGAGAAAACTGAGTCCGGGGCATTCCCGCTCGCGTTTTCTTGGGACGAGCACCGGAAGTCCTCGAGCTCAGCCCGTTTCCTTCGCTGCAAGTGCATTTCCAGTGGTTTCTGACACCGGACGAGCGTTCGCCACTCGTTGGAAGCTTCGGCCATCTTTTGGACCGTTTTGGGTCGCACCACAGTTCTCCCTCCAACGAGCTCGCTTCCCGACCTATACCTCCGGAAAACGTGTCAGGGAGCATGCCAGGAGTGTGGGTTGAAGTCCTCGGAGCACGAGACCCGAAGATCGAAAGACTTATGACCAATACGGAGCAAAGGGAAGAAACCGTCGGGGGACCGCTTTTTACCCCAGGACGAGAAAACTGAGTCCGGGGCATTCCCGCTCGCGTTTTCTTGGGACGAGCACCGGAAGTCCTCGAGCTCAGCCCGTTTCCTTCGCTGCAAGTGCATTTCCAGTGGTTTCTGACACCGGACGAGCGTTCGGCACTCGTTGGAAGCTTCGGCCATCTTTTGGACCGTTTTGGGTCGCACCACAGTTCTCCCTCCAACGAGCTCGCTTCCCGACCTATACCTCCGGAAAACGTGTCAGGGAGCATGCCAGGAGTGTGGGTTGAAGTCCTCGGAGCACGAGACCCGAAGATCGAAAGACTTATGACCAATACGGAGCAAAGGGAAGAAACCGTCGGGGGACCGCTTTTTACCCCAGGACGAGAAAACTGAGTCCGGGGCATTCCCGCTCGCGTTTTCTTGGGACGAGCACCGGAAGTCCTCGAGCTCAGCCCGTTTCCTTCGCTGCAAGTGCATTTCCAGTGGTTTCTGACACCGGACGAGCGTTCGCCACTCGTTGGAAGCTTCGGCCGTCTTTTGGACCGTTTTGGGTCGCACCACAGTTCTCCCTCCAACGAGCTCGCTTCCCGACCTATACCTCCGGAAAACGTGTCAGGGAGCATGCCAGGAGTGTGGGTTGAAGTCCTCGGAGCACGAGACCCGAAGATCGAAAGACTTATGACCAATACGGAGCAAAGGGAAGAAACCGTCGGGGGACCGCTTTTTACCCCAGGACGAGAAAACTGAGTCCGGGGCATTCCCGCTCGCGTTTTCTTGGGACGAGCACCGGAAGTCCTCGAGCTCAGCCCGTTTCCTACGCTGCAAGTGCATTTCCAGTGGTTTCTGACACCGGACGAGCGTTCGCCACTCGTTGGAAGCTTCGGCCATCTTTTGGACCGTTTTGGGTCGCACCACAGTTCTCCCTCCAACGAGCTCGCTTCCCGACCTATACCTCCGGAAAACGTGTCAGGGAGCATACCAGGAGTGTGGGTTGAAGTCCTCGGAGCACGAGACCCGAAGATCGAAAGACTTATGACCAATACGGAGCAAAGGGAAGAAACCGTCGGGGGACCGCTTTTTACCCCAGGACGAGAAAACTGAGTCCGGGGCATTCCCGCTCGCGTTTTCTTGGGACGAGCACCGGAAGTCCTCGAGCTCAGCCCGTTTCCTTCGCTGCAAGTGCATTTCCAGTGGTTTCTGACACCGGACGAGCGTTCGCCACTCGTTGGAAGCTTCGGCCGTCTTTTGGACCGTTTTGGGTCGCACCACAGTTCTCCCTCCAACGAGCTCGCTTCCCGACCTATACCTCCGGAAAACGTGTCAGGGAGCATGCCAGGAGTGTGGGTTGAAGTCCTCGGAGCACGAGACCCGAAGATCGAAAGACTTATGACCAATACGGAGCAAAGGGAAGAAACCGTCGGGGGACCGCTTTTTACCCCAGGACGAGAAAACTGAGTCCGGGGCATTCCCGCTCGCGTTTTCTTGGGACGAGCACCGGAAGTCCTCGAGCTCAGCCCGTTTCCTACGCTGCAAGTGCATTTCCAGTGGTTTCTGACACCGGACGAGCGTTCGCCACTCGTTGGAAGCTTCGGCCATCTTTTGGACCGTTTTGGGTCGCACCACAGTTCTCCCTCCAACGAGCTCGCTTCCCGACCTATACCTCCGGAAAACGTGTCAGGGAGCATACCAGGAGTGTGGGTTGAAGTCCTCGGAGCACGAGACCCGAAGATCGAAAGACTTATGACCAATACGGAGCAAAGGGAAGAAACCGTCGGGGGACCGCTTTTTACCCCAGGACGAGAAAACTGAGTCCGGGGCATTCCCGCTCGCGTTTTCTTGGGACGAGCACCGGAAGTCCTCGAGCTCAGCCCGTTTCCTTCGCTGCAAGTGCATTTCCAGTGGTTTCTGACACCGGACGAGCGTTCGCCACTCGTTGGAAGCTTCGGCCATCTTTTGGACCGTTTTGGGTCGCACCACAGTTCTCCCTCCAACGAGCTCGCTTCCCGACCTATACCTCCGGAAAACGTGTCAGGGAGCATGCCAGGAGTGTGGGTTGAAGTCCTCGGAGCACGAGACCCGAAGATCGAAAGACTTATGACCAATACGGAGCAAAGGGAAGAAACCGTCGGGGGACCGCTTTTTACCCCAGGACGAGAAAACTGAGTCCGGGGCATTCCCGCTCGCGTTTTCTTGGGACGAGCACCGGAAGTCCTCGAGCTCAGCCCGTTTCCTTCGCTGCAAGTGCATTTCCAGTGGTTTCTGACACCGGACGAGCGTTCGCCACTCGTTGGAAGCTTCGGCCATCTTTTGGACCGTTTTGGGTCGCACCACAGTTCTCCCTCCAACGAGCTCGCTTCCCGACCTATACCTCCGGAAAACGTGTCAGGGAGCATGCCAGAAGTGTGGGTTGAAGTCCTCGGAGCACGAGACCCGAAGATCGAAAGACTTATGACCAATACGGAGCAAAGGGAAGAAACCGTCGGGGGACCGCTTTTTACCCCAGGACGAGAAAACTGAGTCCGGGGCATTCCCGCTCGCGTTTTCTTGGGACGAGCACCGGAAGTCCTCGAGCTCAGCCCGTTTCCTTCGCTGCAAGTGCATTTCCAGTGGTTTCTGACACCGGACGAGCGTTCGCCACTCGTTGGAAGCTTCGGCCATCTTTTGGACCGTTTTGGGTCGCACCACAGTTCTCCCTCCAACGAGCTCGCTTCCCGACCTATACCTCCGGAAAACGTGTCAGGGAGCATGCTAGGAGTGTGGGTTGAAGTCCTCGGAGCACGAGACCCGAAGATCGAAAGACTTATGACCAATACGGAGCAAAGGGAAGAAACCGTCGGGGGACCGCTTTTTACCCCAGGACGAGAAAACTGAGTCCGGGGCATTTCCGCTCGCGTTTTCTTGGGACGAGCACCGGAAGTCCTCGAGCTCAGCCCGTTTCCTTCGCTGCAAGTGCATTTCCAGTGGTTTCTGACACCGGACGAGCGTTCGCCACTCGTTGGAAGCTTCGGCCATCTTTTGGACCGTTTTGGGTCGCACCACAGTTCTCCCTCCAACGAGCTCGCTTCCCGACCTATACCTCCGGAAAACGTGTCAGGGAGCATGCCAGGAGTGTGGGTTGAAGTCCTCGGAGCACGAGACCCGAAGATCGAAAGACTTATGACCAATACGGAGCAAAGGGAAGAAACCGTCGGGGGACCGCTTTTTACCCCAGGACGAGAAAACTGAGTCCGGGGCATTCCCGCTCGCGTTTTCTTGGGACGAGCACCGGAAGTCCTCGAGCTCAGCCCGTTTCCTTCGCTGCAAGTGCATTTCCAGTGGTTTCTGACACCGGACGAGCGTTCGCCACTCGTTGGAAGCTTCGGCCATCTTTTGGACCGTTTTGGGTCGCACCACAGTTCTCCCTCCAACGAGCTCGCTTCCCGACCTATACCTCCGGAAAACGTGTCAGGGAGCATGCCAGGAGTGTGGGTTGAAGTCCTCGGAGCACGAGACCCGAAGATCGAAAGACTTATGACCAATACGGAGCAAAGGGAAGAAACCGTCGGGGGACCGCTTTTTACCCCAGGACGAGAAAACTAAGTCCGGGGCATTCCCGCTCGCGTTTTCTTGGGACGAGCACCGGAAGTCCTCGAGCTCAGCCCGTTTCTTACGCTGCAAGTGCATTTCCAGTGGTTTCTGACACCGGACGAGCGTTCGCCACTCGTTGGAAGCTTCGGCCATCTTTTGGACCGTTTTGGGTCGCACCACAGTTCTCCCTCCAACGAGCTCGCTTCCCGACCTATACCTCCGGAAAACGTGTCAGGGAGCATACCAGGAGTGTGGGTTGAAGTCCTCGGAGCACGAGACCCGAAGATCGAAAGACTTATGACCAATACGGAGCAAAGGGAAGAAACCGTCGGGGGACCGCTTTTTACCCCAGGACGAGAAAACTGAGTCCGGGGCATTCCCGCTCGCGTTTTCTTGGGACGAGCACCGGAAGTCCTCGAGCTCAGCCCGTTTCCTTCGCTGCAAGTGCATTTCCAGTGGTTTCTGACATCGGACGAGCGTTCGCCACTCGTTGGAAGCTTCGGCCATCTTTTGGACCGTTTTGGGTCGCACCACAGTTCTCCCTCCAACGAGCTCGCTTCCCGACCTATACCTCCGGAAAACGTGTCAGGGAGCATGCCAGGAGTGTGGGTTGAAGTCCTCGGAGCACGAGACCCGAAGATCGAAAGACTTATGACCAATACGGAGCAAAGGGAAGAAACCGTCGGGGGACCGCTTTTTACCCCAGGACGAGAAAACTGAGTCCGGGGCATTCCCGCTCGCGTTTTCTTGGGACGAGCACCGAAAGTCCTCGAGCTCAGCCCGTTTCCTTCGCTGCAAGTGCATTTCCAGTGGTTTCTGACACCGGACGAGCGTTCGCCACTCGTTGGAAGCTTCGGCCATCTTTTGGACCGTTTTGGGTCGCACCACAGTTCTCCCTCCAACGAGCTCGCTTCCCGACCTATACCTCCGGAAAACGTGTCAGGGAGCATGCCAGGAGTGTGGGTTGAAGTCCTCGGAGCACGAGACTCGAAGATCGAAAGACTTATGACCAATACGGAGCAAAGGGAAGAAACCGTCGGGGGACCGCTTTTTACCCCAGGACGAGAAAACTGAGTCCGGGGCATTCCCGCTCGCGTTTTCTTGGGACGAGCACCGGAAGTCCTCGAGCTCAGCCCGTTTCCTACGCTGCAAGTGCATTTCCAGTGGTTTCTGACACCGGACGAGCGTTCGCCACTCGTTGGAAGCTTCGGCCATCTTTTGGACCGTTTTGGGTCGCACCACAGTTCTCCCTCCAACGAGCTCGCTTCCCGACCTATACCTCCGGAAAACGTGTCAGGGAGCATACCAGGAGTGTGGGTTGAAGTCCTCGGAGCACGAGACCCGAAGATCGAAAGACTTATGACCAATACGGAGCAAAGGGAAGAAACCGTCGGGGGACCGCTTTTTACCCCAGGACGAGAAAACTGAGTCCGGGGCATTCCCGCTCGCGTTTTCTTGGGACGAGCACCGGAAGTCCTCGAGCTCAGCCCGTTTCCTTCGCTGCAAGTGCATTTCCAGTGGTTTCTGACACCGGACGAGCGTTCGCCACTCGTTGGAAGCTTCGGCCATCTTTTGGACCGTTTTGGGTCGCACCACAGTTCTCCCTCCAACGAGCTCGCTTCCCGACCTATACCTCCGGAAAACGTGTCAGGGAGCATGCCAGGAGTGTGGGTTGAAGTCCTCGGAGCACGAGACCCGAAGATCGAAAGACTTATGACCAATACGGAGCAAAGGGAAGAAACCGTCGGGGGACCGCTTTTTACCCCAGGACGAGAAAACTGAGTCCGGGGCATTCCCGCTCGCGTTTTCTTGGGACGAGCGCCGGAAGTCCTCGGGCTCAGCCCGTTTCCTTCGCTGCAAGTGCATTTCCAGTGGTTTCTGACACCGGACGAGCGTTCGCCACTCGTTGGAAGCTTCGGCCATCTTTTGGACCGTTTTGGGTCGCACCACAGTTCTCCCTCCAACGAGCTCGCTTCCCGACCTATACCTCCGGAAAACGTGTGAGGGAGCATGCCAGGAGTGTGGGTTGAAGTCCTCGGAGCACGAGACCCGAAGATCGAAAGACTTATGACCAATACGGAGCAAAGGGAAGAAACCGTCGGGGGACCGCTTTTTACCCCAGGACGAGAAAACTGAGTCCGGGGCATTCCCGCTCGCGTTTTCTTGGGACGAGCACCGGAAGTCCTCGAGCTCAGCCCGTTTCCTTCGCTGCAAGTGCATTTCCAGTGGTTTCTGACACCGGACGAGCGTTCGCCACTCGTTTGAAGCTTCGGCCGTCTTTTGGACCGTTTTGGGTCGCACCACAGTTCTCCCTCCAACGAGCTCGCTTCCCGACCTATACCTCCGGAAAACGTGTCAGGGAGCATGCCAGGAGTGTGGGTTGAAGTCCTCGGAGCACGAGACCCGAAGATCGAAAGACTTATGACCAATACGGAGCAAAGGGAAGAAACCGTCGGGGGACCGCTTTTTACCCCAGGACGAGAAAACTGAGTCCGGGGCATTCCCGCTCGCGTTTTCTTGGGACGAGCACCGGAAGTCCTCGAGCTCAGCCCGTTTCCTTCGCTGCAAGTGCATTTCCAGTGGTTTCTGACACCGGACGAGCGTTCGGCACTCGTTGGAAGCTTCGGCCATCTTTTGGACCGTTTTGGGTCGCACCACAGTTCTCCCTCCAACGAGCTCGCTTCCCGACCTATACCTCCGGAAAACGTGTCAGGAAGCATGCCAGGAGTGTGGGTTGAAGTCCTCGGAGCACGAGACCCGAAGATCGAAAGACTTATGACCAATACGGAGCAAAGGGAAGAAACCGTCGGGGGACCGCTTTTTACCCCAGGACGAGAAAACTGAGTCCGGGGCATTCCCGCTCGCGTTTTCTTGGGACGAGCACCGGAAGTCCTCGAGCTCAGCCCGTTTCCTTCGCTGCAAGTGCATTTCCAGTGGTTTCTGACACCGGACGAGCGTTCGCCACTCGTTGGAAGCTTCGGCCATCTTTTGGACCGTTTTGGGTCGCACCACAGTTCTCCCTCCAACGAGCTCGCTTCCCGACCTATACCTCCGGAAAACGTGTCAGGGAGCATGCCAGGAGTGTGGGTTGAAGTCCTCGGAGCACGAGACCCGAAGATCGAAAGACTTATGACCAATACGGAGCAAAGGGAAGAAACCGTCGGGGGACCGCTTTTTACCCCAGGACGAGAAAACTGAGTCCGGGGCATTCCCGCTCGCGTTTTCTTGGGACGAGCACCGGAAGTCCTCGAGCTCAGCCCGTTTCCTTCGCTGCAAGTGCATTTCCAGTGGTTTCTGACACCGGACGAGCGTTCGGCACTCGTTGGAAGCTTCGGCCATCTTTTGGACCGTTTTGGGTCGCACCACAGTTCTCCCTCCAACGAGCTCGCTTCCCGACCTATACCTCCGGAAAACGTGTCAGGGAGCATGCCAGGAGTGTGGGTTGAAGTCCTCGGAGCACGAGACCCGAAGATCGAAAGACTTATGACCAATACGGAGCAAAGGGAAGAAACCGTCGGGGGACCGCTTTTTACCCCAGGACGAGAAAACTGAGTCCGGGGCATTCCCGCTCGCGTTTTCTTGGGACGAGCACCGGAAGTCCTCGAGCTCAGCCCGTTTCCTTCGCTGCAAGTGCATTTCCAGTGGTTTCTGACACCGGACGAGCGTTCGCCACTCGTTGGAAGCTTCGGCCGTCTTTTGGACCGTTTTGGGTCGCACCACAGTTCTCCCTCCAACGAGCTCGCTTCCCGACCTATACCTCCGGAAAACGTGTCAGGGAGCATGCCAGGAGTGTGGGTTGAAGTCCTCGGAGCACGAGACCCGAAGATCGAAAGACTTATGACCAATACGGAGCAAAGGGAAGAAACCGTCGGGGGACCGCTTTTTACCCCAGGACGAGAAAACTGAGTCCGGGGCATTCCCGCTCGCGTTTTCTTGGGACGAGCACCGGAAGTCCTCGAGCTCAGCCCGTTTCCTACGCTGCAAGTGCATTTCCAGTGGTTTCTGACACCGGACGAGCGTTCGCCACTCGTTGGAAGCTTCGGCCATCTTTTGGACCGTTTTGGGTCGCACCACAGTTCTCCCTCCAACGAGCTCGCTTCCCGACCTATACCTCCGGAAAACGTGTCAGGGAGCATACCAGGAGTGTGGGTTGAAGTCCTCGGAGCACGAGACCCGAAGATCGAAAGACTTATGACCAATACGGAGCAAAGGGAAGAAACCGTCGGGGGACCGCTTTTTACCCCAGGACGAGAAAACTGAGTCCGGGGCATTCCCGCTCGCGTTTTCTTGGGACGAGCACCGGAAGTCCTCGAGCTCAGCCCGTTTCCTTCGCTGCAAGTGCATTTCCAGTGGTTTCTGACACCGGACGAGCGTTCGCCACTCGTTGGAAGCTTCGGCCGTCTTTTGGACCGTTTTGGGTCGCACCACAGTTCTCCCTCCAACGAGCTCGCTTCCCGACCTATACCTCCGGAAAACGTGTCAGGGAGCATGCCAGGAGTGTGGGTTGAAGTCCTCGGAGCACGAGACCCGAAGATCGAAAGACTTATGACCAATACGGAGCAAAGGGAAGAAACCGTCGGGGGACCGCTTTTTACCCCAGGACGAGAAAACTGAGTCCGGGGCATTCCCGCTCGCGTTTTCTTGGGACGAGCACCGGAAGTCCTCGAGCTCAGCCCGTTTCCTACGCTGCAAGTGCATTTCCAGTGGTTTCTGACACCGGACGAGCGTTCGCCACTCGTTGGAAGCTTCGGCCATCTTTTGGACCGTTTTGGGTCGCACCACAGTTCTCCCTCCAACGAGCTCGCTTCCCGACCTATACCTCCGGAAAACGTGTCAGGGAGCATACCAGGAGTGTGGGTTGAAGTCCTCGGAGCACGAGACCCGAAGATCGAAAGACTTATGACCAATACGGAGCAAAGGGAAGAAACCGTCGGGGGACCGCTTTTTACCCCAGGACGAGAAAACTGAGTCCGGGGCATTCCCGCTCGCGTTTTCTTGGGACGAGCACCGGAAGTCCTCGAGCTCAGCCCGTTTCCTTCGCTGCAAGTGCATTTCCAGTGGTTTCTGACACCGGACGAGCGTTCGCCACTCGTTGGAAGCTTCGGCCATCTTTTGGACCGTTTTGGGTCGCACCACAGTTCTCCCTCCAACGAGCTCGCTTCCCGACCTATACCTCCGGAAAACGTGTCAGGGAGCATGCCAGGAGTGTGGGTTGAAGTCCTCGGAGCACGAGACCCGAAGATCGAAAGACTTATGACCAATACGGAGCAAAGGGAAGAAACCGTCGGGGGACCGCTTTTTACCCCAGGACGAGAAAACTGAGTCCGGGGCATTCCCGCTCGCGTTTTCTTGGGACGAGCACCGGAAGTCCTCGAGCTCAGCCCGTTTCCTTCGCTGCAAGTGCATTTCCAGTGGTTTCTGACACCGGACGAGCGTTCGCCACTCGTTGGAAGCTTCGGCCATCTTTTGGACCGTTTTGGGTCGCACCACAGTTCTCCCTCCAACGAGCTCGCTTCCCGACCTATACCTCCGGAAAACGTGTCAGGGAGCATGCCAGAAGTGTGGGTTGAAGTCCTCGGAGCACGAGACCCGAAGATCGAAAGACTTATGACCAATACGGAGCAAAGGGAAGAAACCGTCGGGGGACCGCTTTTTACCCCAGGACGAGAAAACTGAGTCCGGGGCATTCCCGCTCGCGTTTTCTTGGGACGAGCACCGGAAGTCCTCGAGCTCAGCCCGTTTCCTTCGCTGCAAGTGCATTTCCAGTGGTTTCTGACACCGGACGAGCGTTCGCCACTCGTTGGAAGCTTCGGCCATCTTTTGGACCGTTTTGGGTCGCACCACAGTTCTCCCTCCAACGAGCTCGCTTCCCGACCTATACCTCCGGAAAACGTGTCAGGGAGCATGCCAGGAGTGTGGGTTGAAGTCCTCGGAGCACGAGACCCGAAGATCGAAAGACTTATGACCAATACGGAGCAAAGGGAAGAAACCGTCGGGGGACCGCTTTTTACCCCAGGACGAGAAAACTGAGTCCGGGGCATTCCCGCTCGCGTTTTCTTGGGACGAGCACCGGAAGTCCTCGAGCTCAGCCCGTTTCCTTCGCTGCAAGTGCATTTCCAGTGGTTTCTGACACCGGACGAGCGTTCGCCACTCGTTGGAAGCTTCGGCCATCTTTTGGACCGTTTTGGGTCGCACCACAGTTCTCCCTCCAACGAGCTCGCTTCCCGACCTATACCTCCGGAAAACGTGTCAGGGAGCATGCCAGGAGTGTGGGTTGAAGTCCTCGGAGCACGAGACCCGAAGATCGAAAGACTTATGACCAATACGGAGCAAAGGGAAGAAACCGTCGGGGGACCGCTTTTTACCCCAGGACGAGAAAACTGAGTCCGGGGCATTCCCGCTCGCGTTTTCTTGGGACGAGCACCGGAAGTCCTCGAGCTCAGCCCGTTTCCTTCGCTGCAAGTGCATTTCCAGTGGTTTCTGACACCGGACGAGCGTTCGCCACTCGTTGGAAGCTTCGGCCATCTTTTGGACCGTTTTGGGTCGCACCACAGTTCTCCCTCCAACGAGCTCGCTTCCCGACCTATACCTCCGGAAAACGTGTCAGGGAGCATGCCAGGAGTGTGGGTTGAAGTCCTCGGAGCACGAGACCCGAAGATCGAAAGACTTATGACCAATACGGAGCAAAGGGAAGAAACCGTCGGGGGACCGCTTTTTACCCCAGGACGAGAAAACTGAGTCCGGGGCATTCCCGCTCGCGTTTTCTTGGGACGAGCACCGGAAGTCCTCGAGCTCAGCCCGTTTCCTTCGCTGCAAGTGCATTTCCAGTGGTTTCTGACACCGGACGAGCGTTCGCCACTCGTTGGAAGCTTCGGCCATCTTTTGGACCGTTTTGGGTCGCACCACAGTTCTCCCGCCAACGAGCTCGCTTCCCGACCTATACCTCCGGAAAACGTGTCAGGGAGCATGCCAGGAGTGTGGGTTGAAGTCCTCGGAGCACGAGACCCGAAGATCGAAAGACTTATGACCAATACGGAGCAAAGGGAAGAAACCGTCGGGGGACCGCTTTTTACCCCAGGACGAGAAAACTGAGTCCGGGGCATTCCCGCTCGCGTTTTCTTGGGACGAGCACCGGATGTCCTCGAGCTCAGCCCGTTTCCTTCGCTGCAAGTGCATTTCCAGTGGTTTCTGACACCGGACGAGTGTTCGCCACTCGTTGGAAGCTTCGGCCATCTTTTGGACCGTTTTGGGTCGCACCACAGTTCTCCCTCCAACGAGCTCGCTTCCCGACCTATACCTCCGGAAAACGTGTCAGGGAGCATGCCAGGAGTGTGGGTTGAAGTCCTCGGAGCACGAGACCCGAAGATCGAAAGACTTATGACCAATACGGAGCAAAGGGAAGAAACCGTCGGGGGACCGCTTTTTACCCCAGGACGAGAAAACTGAGTCCGGGGCATTCCCGCTCGCGTTTTCTTGGGACGAGCACCGGAAGTCCTCGAGCTCAGCCCGTTTCCTTCGCTGCAAGTGCATTTCCAGTGGTTTCTGACACCGGACGAGCGTTCGCCACTCGTTGGAAGCTTCGGCCATCTTTTGGACAGTTTTGGGTCGCACCACAGTTCTCCCTCCAACGAGCTCGCTTCCCGACCTATACCTCCGGAAAACGTGTCAGGGAGCATGCCAGGAGTGTGGGTTGAAGTCCTCGGAGCACGAGACCCGAAGATCGAAAGACTTATGACCAATACGGAGCAAAGGGAAGAAACCGTCGGGGGACCGCTTTTTACCCCAGGACGAGAAAACTGAGTCCGGGGCATTCCCGCTCGCGTTTTCTTGGGACGAGCACCGGAAGTCCTCGAGCTCAGCCCGTTTCCTTCGCTGCAAGTGCATTACCAGTGGTTTCTGACACCGGACGAGCGTTCGCCACTCGTTGGAAGCTTCGGCCATCTTTTGGACCGTTTTGGGTCGCACCACAGTTCTCCCGCCAACGAGCTCGCTTCCCGACCTATACCTCCGGAAAACGTGTCAGGGAGCATCCCAGGAGTGTGGGTTGAAGTCCTCGGAGCACGAGACCCGAAGATCGAAAGACTTATGACCAATACGGAGCAAAGGGAAGAAACCGTCGGGGGACCGCTTTTTACCCCAGGACGAGAAAACTGAGTCCGGGGCATTCCCGCTCGCGTTTTCTTGGGACGAGCACCGAAAGTCCTCGAGCTCAGCCCGTTTCCTTCGCTGCAAGTGCATTTCCAGTGGTTTCTGACACCGGACGAGCGTTCGCCACTCGTTGGAAGCTTCGGCCATCTTTTGGACCGTTTTGGGTCGCACCACAGTTCTCCCTCCAACGAGCTCGCTTCCCGACCTATACCTCCGGAAAACGTGTCAGGGAGCATGCCAGGAGTGTGGGTTGAAGTCCTCGGAGCACGAGACCCGAAGATCGAAAGACTTATGACCAATACGGAGCAAAGGGAAGAAACCGTCGGGGGACCGCTTTTTACCCCAGGACGAGAAAACTGAGTCCGGGGCATTCCCGCTCGCGTTTTCTTGGGACGAGCACCGGAAGTCCTCGAGCTCAGCCCGTTTCCTTCGCTGCAAGTGCATTTCCAGTGGTTTCTGACACCGGACGAGCGTTCGCCACTCGTTGGAAGCTTCGGCCATCTTTTGGACCGTTTTGGGTCGCACCACAGTTCTCCCTCCAACGAGCTCGCTTCCCGACCTATACCTCCGGAAAACGTGTCAGGGAGCATGCCAGGAGTGTGGGTTGAAGTCCTCGGAGCACGAGACCCGAAGATCGAAAGACTTATGACCAATACGGAGCAAAGGGAAGAAACCGTCGGGGGACCGCTTTTTACCCCAGGACGAGAAAACTGAGTCCGGGGCATTCCCGCTCGCGTTTTCTTGGGACGAGCACCGGAAGTCCTCGAGCTCAGCCCGTTTCCTTCGCTGCAAGTGCATTTCCAGTGGTTTCTGACACCGGACGAGCGTTCGCCACTCGTTGGAAGCTTCGGCCATCTTTTGGACCGTTTTGGGTCGCACCACAGTTCTCCCGCCAACGAGCTCGCTTCCCGACCTATACCTCCGGAAAACGTGTCAGGGAGCATGCCAGGAGTGTGGGTTGAAGTCCTCGGAGCACGAGACCCGAAGATCGAAAGACTTATGACCAATACGGAGCAAAGGGAAGAAACCGTCGGGGGACCGCTTTTTACCCCAGGACGAGAAAACTGAGTCCGGGGCATTCCCGCTCGCGTTTTCTTGGGACGAGCACCGGATGTCCTCGAGCTCAGCCCGTTTCCTTCGCTGCAAGTGCATTTCCAGTGGTTTCTGACACCGGACGAGTGTTCGCCACTCGTTGGAAGCTTCGGCCATCTTTTGGACCGTTTTGGGTCGCACCACAGTTCTCCCTCCAACGAGCTCGCTTCCCGACCTATACCTCCGGAAAACGTGTCAGGGAGCATGCCAGGAGTGTGGGTTGAAGTCCTCGGAGCACGAGACCCGAAGATCGAAAGACTTATGACCAATACGGAGCAAAGGGAAGAAACCGTCGGGGGACCGCTTTTTACCCCAGGACGAGAAAACTGAGTCCGGGGCATTCCCGCTCGCGTTTTCTTGGGACGAGCACCGGAAGTCCTCGAGCTCAGCCCGTTTCCTTCGCTGCAAGTGCATTTCCAGTGGTTTCTGACACCGGACGAGCGTTCGCCACTCGTTGGAAGCTTCGGCCATCTTTTGGACAGTTTTGGGTCGCACCACAGTTCTCCCTCCAACGAGCTCGCTTCCCGACCTATACCTCCGGAAAACGTGTCAGGGAGCATGCCAGGAGTGTGGGTTGAAGTCCTCGGAGCACGAGACCCGAAGATCGAAAGACTTATGACCAATACGGAGCAAAGGGAAGAAACCGTCGGGGGACCGCTTTTTACCCCAGGACGAGAAAACTGAGTCCGGGGCATTCCCGCTCGCGTTTTCTTGGGACGAGCACCGGAAGTCCTCGAGCTCAGCCCGTTTCCTTCGCTGCAAGTGCATTACCAGTGGTTTCTGACACCGGACGAGCGTTCGCCACTCGTTGGAAGCTTCGGCCATCTTTTGGACCGTTTTGGGTCGCACCACAGTTCTCCCGCCAACGAGCTCGCTTCCCGACCTATACCTCCGGAAAACGTGTCAGGGAGCATCCCAGGAGTGTGGGTTGAAGTCCTCGGAGCACGAGACCCGAAGATCGAAAGACTTATGACCAATACGGAGCAAAGGGAAGAAACCGTCGGGGGACCGCTTTTTACCCCAGGACGAGAAAACTGAGTCCGGGGCATTCCCGCTCGCGTTTTCTTGGGACGAGCACCGAAAGTCCTCGAGCTCAGCCCGTTTCCTTCGCTGCAAGTGCATTTCCAGTGGTTTCTGACACCGGACGAGCGTTCGCCACTCGTTGGAAGCTTCGGCCATCTTTTGGACCGTTTTGGGTCGCACCACAGTTCTCCCTCCAACGAGCTCGCTTCCCGACCTATACCTCCGGAAAACGTGTCAGGGAGCATGCCAGGAGTGTGGGTTGAAGTCCTCGGAGCACGAGACCCGAAGATCGAAAGACTTATGACCAATACGGAGCAAAGGGAAGAAACCGTCGGGGGACCGCTTTTTACCCCAGGACGAGAAAACTGAGTCCGGGGCATTCCCGCTCGCGTTTTCTTGGGACGAGCACCGGAAGTCCTCGAGCTCAGCCCGTTTCCTTCGCTGCAAGTGCATTTCCAGTGGTTTCTGACACCGGACGAGCGTTCGCCACTCGTTGGAAGCTTCGGCCATCTTTTGGACCGTTTTGGGTCGCACCACAGTTCTCCCTCCAACGAGCTCGCTTCCCGACCTATACCTCCGGAAAACGTGTCAGGGAGCATGCCAGGAGTGTGGGTTGAAGTCCTCGGAGCACGAGACCCGAAGATCGAAAGACTTATGACCAATACGGAGCAAAGGGAAGAAACCGTCGGGGGACCGCTTTTTACCCCAGGACGAGAAAACTGAGTCCGGGGCATTCCCGCTCGCGTTTTCTTGGGACGAGCACCAGAAGTCCTCGAGCTCAGCCCGTTTCCTTCGCTGCAAGTGCATTTCCAGTGGTTTCTGACACCGGACGAGCGTTCGCCACTCGTTGGAAGCTTCGGCCATCTTTTGGACCGTTTTGGGTCGCACCACAGTTCTCCCTCCAACGAGCTCGCTTCCCGACCTATACCTCCGGAAAACGTGTCAGGGAGCATGCCAGGAGTGTGGGTTGAAGTCCTCGGAGCACGAGACCCGAAGATCGAAAGACTTATGACCAATACGGAGCAAAGGGAAGAAACCGTCGGGGGACCGCTTTTTACCCCAGGACGAGAAAACTGAGTCCGGGGCATTCCCGCTCGCGTTTTCTTGGGACGAGCGCCGGAAGTCCTCGAGCTCAGCCCGTTTCCTTCGCTGCAAGTGCATTTCCAGTGGTTTCTGACACCGGACGAGCGTTCGCCACTCGTTGGAAGCTTCGGCCATCTTTTGGACCGTTTTGGGTCGCACCACAGTTCTCCCTCCAACGAGCTCGCTTCCCGACCTATACCTCCGGAAAACGTGTCAGGGAGCATGCCAGGAGTGTGGGTTGAAGTCCTCGGAGCACGAGACCCGAAGATCGAAAGACTTATGACCAATACGGAGCAAAGGGAAGAAACCGTCGGGGGACCGCTTTTTACCCCAGGACGAGAAAACTGAGTCCGGGGCATTCCCGCTCGCGTTTTCTTGGGACGAGCACCGGAAGTCCTCGAGCTCAGCCCGTTTCCTTCGCTGCAAGTGCATTTCCAGTGGTTTCTGACACCGGACGAGCGTTCGCCACTCGTTGGAAGCTTCGGCCATCTTTTGGACCGTTTTGGGTCGCACCACAGTTCTCCCTCCAACGAGCTCGCTTCCCGACCTATACCTCCGGAAAACGTGTCAGGGAGCATGCCAGGAGTGTGGGTTGAAGTCCTCGGAGCACGAGACCCGAAGATCGAAAGACTTATGACCAATACGGAGCAAAGGGAAGAAACCGTCGGGGGACCGCTTTTTACCCCAGGACGAGAAAACTGAGTCCGGGGCATTCCCGCTCGCGTTTTCTTGGGACGAGCACCGGAAGTCCTCGAGCTCAGCCCGTTTCCTTCGCTGCAAGTGCATTTCCAGTGGTTTCTGACACCGGACGAGCGTTCGCCACTCGTTGGAAGCTTCGGCCATCTTTTGGACCGTTTTGGGTCGCACCACAGTTCTCCCTCCAACGAGCTCGCTTCCCGACCTATACCTCCGGAAAACGTGTCAGGGAGCATGCCAGGAGTGTGGGTTGAAGTCCTCGGAGCACGAGACCCGAAGATCGAAAGACTTATGACCAATACGGAGCAAAGGGAAGAAACCGTCGGGGGACCGCTTTTTACCCCAGGACGAGAAAACTGAGTCCGGGGCATTCCCGCTCGCGCTTTCTTGGGACGAGCACCGGAAGTCCTCGAGCTCAGCCCGTTTCCTTCGCTGCAAGTGCATTTCCAGTGGTTTCTGACACCGGACGAGCGTTCGCCACTCGTTGGAAGCTTCGGCCATCTTTTGGACCGTTTTGGGTCGCACCACAGTTCTCCCTCCAACGAGCTCGCTTCCCGACCTATACCTCCGGAAAACGTGTCAGGGAGCATGCCAGGAGTGTGGGTTGAAGTCCTCGGAGCACGAGACCCGAAGATCGAAAGACTTATGACCAATACGGAGCAAAGGGAAGAAACCGTCGGGGGACCGCTTTTTACCCCAGGACGAGAAAACTGAGTCCGGGGCATTCCCGCTCGCGTTTTCTTGGGACGAGCACCGGAAGTCCTCGAGCTCAGCCCGTTTCCTTCGCTGCAAGTGCATTTCCAGTGGTTTCTGACACCGGACGAGCGTTCGCCACTCGTTGGAAGCTTCGGCCATCTTTTGGACCGTTTTGGGTCGCACCACAGTTCTCCCTCCAACGAGCTCGCTTCCCGACCTATACCTCCGGAAAACGTGTCAGGGAGCATGCCAGGAGTGTGGGTTGAAGTCCTCGGAGCACGAGACCCGAAGATCGAAAGACTTATGACCAATACGGAGCAAAGGGAAGAAACCGTCGGGGGACCGCTTTTTACCCCAGGACGAGAAAACTGAGTCCGGGGCATTCCCGCTCGCGTTTTCTTGGGACGAGCACCGGAAGTCCTCGAGCTCAGCCCGTTTCCTTCGCTGCAAGTGCATTTCCAGTGGTTTCTGACACCGGACGAGCGTTCGCCACTCGTTGGAAGCTTCGGCCATCTTTTGGACCGTTTTGGGTCGCACCACAGTTCTCCCTCCAACGAGCTCGCTTCCCGACCTATACCTCCGGAAAACGTGTCAGGGAGCATGCCAGGAGTGTGGGTTGAAGTCCTCGGAGCACGAGACCCGAAGATCGAAAGACTTATGACCAATACGGAGCAAAGGGAAGAAACCGTCGGGGGACCGCTTTTTACCCCAGGACGAGAAAACTGAGTCCGGGGCATTCCCGCTCGCGTTTTCTTGGGACGAGCACCGGAAGTCCTCGAGCTCAGCCCGTTTCCTTCGCTGCAAGTGCATTTCCAGTGGTTTCTGACACCGGACGAGCGTTCGCCACTCGTTGGAAGCTTCGGCCATCTTTTGGACCGTTTTGGGTCGCACCACAGTTCTCCCTCCAACGAGCTCGCTTCCCGACCTATACCTCCGAAAAACGTGTCAGGGAGCATGCCAGGAGTGTGGGTTGAAGTCCTCGGAGCACGAGACCCGAAGATCGAAAGACTTATGACCAATACGGAGCAGAGGGAAGAAACCGTTGGGGGACCGCTTTTTACCCCAGGACGAGAAAACTGAGTCCGGGGCATTCCCGCTCGCGTTTTCTTGGGACGAGCACCGGAATTCCTCGAGCTCAGCCCGTTTCCTTCGCTGCAAGTGCATTTCCAGTGGTTTCTGACACCGGACGAGCGTTCGCCACTCGTTGGAAGCTTCGGCCATCTTTTGGACCGTTTTGGGTCGCACCACAGTTCTCCCTCCAACGAGCTCGCTTCCCGACCTATACCTCCGGAAAACGTGTCAGGGAGCATGCCAGGAGTGTGGGTTGAAGTCCTCGGAGCACGAGACCCGAAGATCGAAAGACTTATGACCAATACGGAGCAAAGGGAAGAAACCGTCGGGGGACCGCTTTTTACCCCAGGACGAGAAAACTGAGTCCGGGGCATTCCCGCTCGCGTTTTCTTGGGACGAGCACCGGAAGTCCTCGAGCTCAGCCCGTTTCCTTCGCTGCAAGTGCATTTCCAGTGGTTTCTGACACCGGACGAGCGTTCGCCACTCGTTGGAAGCTTCGGCCATCTTTTGGACCGTTTTGGGTCGCACCACAGTTCTCCCTCCAACGAGCTCGCTTCCCGACCTATACCTCCGGAAAACGTGTCAGGGAGCATGCCAGGAGTGTGGGTTGAAGTCCTCGGAGCACGAGACCCGAAGATCGAAAGACTTATGACCAATACGGAGCAGAGGGAAGAAACCGTCGGGGGACCGATTTTTACCCCAGGACGAGAAAACTGAGTCCGGGGCATTCCCGCTCGCGTTTTCTTGGGACGAGCACCGGAAGTCCTCGAGCTCAGCCCGTTTCCTTCGCTGCAAGTGCATTTCCAGTGGTTTCTGACACCGGACGAGCGTTCGCCACTCGTTGGAAGCTTCGGCCATCTTTTGGACCGTTTTGGGTCGCACCACAGTTCTCCCTCCAACGAGCTCGCTTCCCGACCTATACCTCCGGAAAACGTGTCAGGGAGCATGCCAGGAGTGTGGGTTGAAGTCCTCGGAGCACGAGACCCGAAGATCGAAAGACTTATGACCAATACGGAGCAAAGGGAAGAAACCGTCGGGGGACCGCTTTTTACCCCAGGACGAGAAAACTGAGTCCGGGGCATTCCCGCTCGCGTTTTCTTGGGACGAGCACCGGAAGTCCTCGAGCTCAGCCCGTTTCCTTCGGTGCAAGTGCATTTCCAGTGGTTTCTGACACCGGACGAGCGTTCGCCACTCGTTGGAAGCTTCGGCCATCTTTTGGACCGTTTTGGGTCGCACCACAGTTCTCCCTCCAACGAGCTCGCTTCCCGACCTATACCTCCGGAAAACGTGTCAGGGAGCATGCCAGGAGTGTGGGTTGAAGTCCTCGGAGCACGAGACCCGAAGATCGAAAGACTTATGACCAATACGGAGCAAAGGGAAGAAACCGTCGGGGGACCGCTTTTTACCCCAGGACGAGAAAACTGAGTCCGGGGCATTCCCGCTCGCGTTTTCTTGGGACGAGCACCGGAAGTCCTCGAGCTCAGCCCGTTTCCTTCGCTGCAAGTGCATTTCCAGTGGTTTCTGACACCGGACGAGCGTTCGCCACTCGTTGGAAGCTTCGGCCATCTTTTGGACCGTTTTGGGTCGCACCACAGTTCTCCCTCCAACGAGCTCGCTTCCCGACCTATACCTCCGGAAAACGTGTCAGGGAGCATGCCAGGAGTGTGGGTTGAAGTCCTCGGAGCACGAGACCCGAAGATCGAAAGACTTATGACCAATACGGAGCAAAGGGAAGAAACCGTCGGGGGACCGCTTTTTACCCCAGGACGAGAAAACTGAGTCCGGGGCATTCCCGCTCGCATTTTCTTGGGACGAGCACCGGAAGTCCTCGAGCTCAGCCCGTTTCCTTCGCTGCAAGTGCATTTCCAGTGGTTTCTGACACCGGACGAGCGTTCGCCACTCGTTGGAAGCTTCGGCCATCTTTTGGACCGTTTTGGGTCGCACCACAGTTCTCCCTCCAACGAGCTCGCTTCCCGACCTATACCTCCGGAAAACGTGTCAGGGAGCATGCCAGGAGTGTGGGTTGAAGTCCTCGGAGCACGAGACCCGAAGATCGAAAGACTTATGACCAATACGGAGCAGAGGGAAGAAACCGTTGGGGGACCGCTTTTTACCCCAGGACGAGAAAACTGAGTCCGGGGCATTCCCGCTCGCGTTTTCTTGGGACGAGCACCGGAAGTCCTCGAGCTCAGCCCGTTTCCTTCGCTGCAAGTGCATTTCTAGTGGTTTCTGACACCGGACGAGCGTTCGCCACTCGTTGGAAGCTTCGGCCATCTTTTGGACCGTTTTGGGTCGCACCACAGTTCTCCCTCCAACGAGCTCGCTTCCCGACCTATACCTCCGGAAAACGTGTCAGGGAGCATGCCAGGAGTGTGGGTTGAAGTCCTCGGAGCACGAGACCCGAAGATCGAAAGACTTATGACCAATACGGAGCAAAGGGAAGAAACCGTCGGGGGACCGCTTTTTACCCCAGGACGAGAAAACTGAGTCCGGGGCATTCCCGCTCGCGTTTTCTTGGGACGAGCACCGGAAGTCCTCGAGCTCAGCCCGTTTCCTTCGCTGCAAGTGCATTTCCAGTGGTTTCTGACACCGGACGAGCGTTCGCCACTCGTTGGAAGCTTCGGCCATCTTTTGGACCGTTTTGGGTCGCACCACAGTTCTCCCTCCAACGAGCTCGCTTCCCGACCTATACCTCCGGAAAACGTGTCAGGGAGCATGCCAGGAGTGTGGGTTGAAGTCCTCGGAGCACGAGACCCGAAGATCGAAAGACTTATGACCAATACGGAGCAGAGGGAAGAAACCGTCGGGGGACCGATTTTTACCCCAGGACGAGAAAACTGAGTCCGGGGCATTCCCGCTCGCGTTTTCTTGGGACGAGCACCGGAAGTCCTCGAGCTCAGCCCGTTTCCTTCGCTGCAAGTGCATTTCCAGTGGTTTCTGACACCGGACGAGCGTTCGCCACTCGTTGGAAGCTTCGGCCATCTTTTGGAGCGTTTTGGGTCGCACCACAGTTCTCCCTCCAACGAGCTCGCTTCCCGACCTATACCTCCGGAAAACGTGTCAGGGAGCATGCCAGGAGTGTGGGTTGAAGTCCTCGGAGCACGAGACCCGAAGATCGAAAGACTTATGACCAATACGGAGCAAAGGGAAGAAACCGTCGGGGGACCGCTTTTTACCCCAGGACGAGAAAACTGAGTCCGGGGCATTCCCGCTCGCGTTTTCTTGGGACGAGCACCGGAAGTCCTCGAGCTCAGCCCGTTTCCTTCGCTGCAATTGCATTTCCAGTGGTTTCTGACACCGGACGAGCGTTCGCCACTCGTTGGAAGCTTCGGCCATCTTTTGGACCGTTTTGGGTCGCACCACAGTTCTCCCTCCAACGAGCTCGCTTCCCGACCTATACCTCCGGAAAACGTGTCAGGGAGCATGCCAGGAGTGTGGGTTGAAGTCCTCGGAGCACGAGACCCGAAGATCGAAAGACTTATGACCAATACGGAGCAAAGGGAAGAAACCGTCGGGGGACCGCTTTTTACCCCAGGACGAGAAAACTGAGTCCGGGGCATTCCCGCTCGCGTTTTCTTGGGACGAGCACCGGAAGTCCTCGAGCTCAGCCCGTTTCCTTCGCTGCAAGTGCATTTCCAGTGGTTTCTGACACCGGACGAGCGTTCGCCACTCGTTGGAAGCTTCGGCCATCTTTTGGACCGTTTTGGGTCGCACCACAGTTCTCCCTCCAACGAGCTCGCTTCCCGACCTATACCTCCGGAAAACGTGTCAGGGAGCATGCCAGGAGTGTGGGTTGAAGTCCTCGGAGCACGAGACCCGAAGATCGAAAGACTTATGACCAATACGGAGCAAAGGGAAGAAACCGTCGGGGGACCGCTTTTTACCCCAGGACGAGAAAACTGAGTCCGGGGCATTCCCGCTCGCGTTTTCTTGGGACGAGCACCGGAAGTCCTCGAGCTCAGCCCGTTTCCTTCGCTGCAAGTGCATTTCCAGTGGTTTCTGACACCGGACGAGCGTTCGCCACTCGTTGGAAGCTTCGGCCATCTTTTGGACCGTTTTGGGTCGCACCACAGTTCTCCCTCCAACGAGCTCGCTTCCCGACCTATACCTCCGGAAAACGTGTCAGGGAGCATGCCAGGAGTGTGGGTTGAAGTCCTCGGAGCACGAGACCCGAAGATCGAAAGACTTATGACCAATACGGAGCAAAGGGAAGAAACCGTCGGGGGACCGCTTTTTACCCCAGGACGAGAAAACTGAGTCCGGGGCATTCCCGCTCGCGTTTTCTTGGGACGAGCACCGGAAGTCCTCGAGCTCAGCCCGTTTCCTTCGCTGCAAGTGCATTTCCAGTGGTTTCTGACACCGGACGAGCGTTCGCCACTCGTTGGAAGCTTCGGCCATCTTTTGGACCGTTTTGGGTCGCACCACAGTTCTCCCTCCAACGAGCTCGCTTCCCGACCTATACCTCCGGAAAACGTGTCAGGGAGCATGCCAGGAGTGTGGGTTGAAGTCCTCGGAGCACGAGACCCGAAGATCGAAAGACTTATGACCAATACGGAGCAAAGGGAAGAAACCGTCGGGGGACCGCTTTTTACCCCAGGACGAGAAAACTGAGTCCGGGGCATTCCCGCTCGCGTTTTCTTGGGACGAGCACCGGAAGTCCTCGAGCTCAGCCCGTTTCCTTCGCTGCAAGTGCATTTCCAGTGGTTTCTGACACCGGACGAGCGTTCGCCACTCGTTGGAAGCTTCGGCCATCTTTTGGACCGTTTTGGGTCGCACCACAGTTCTCCCTCCAACGAGCTCGCTTCCCGACCTATACCTCCGGAAAACGTGTCAGGGAGCATGCCAGGAGTGTGGGTTGAAGTCCTCGGAGCACGAGACCCGAAGATCGAAAGACTTATGACCAATACGGAGCAAAGGGAAGAAACCGTCGGGGGACCGCTTTTTACCCCAGGACGAGAAAACTGAGTCCGGGGCATTCCCGCTCGCGTTTTCTTGGGACGAGCACCGGAAGTCCTCGAGCTCAGCCCGTTTCCTTCGCTGCAAGTGCATTTCCAGTGGTTTCTGACACCGGACGAGCGTTCGCCACTCGTTGGAAGCTTCGGCCATCTTTTGGACCGTTTTGGGTCGCACCACAGTTCTCCCTCCAACGAGCTCGCTTCCCGACCTATACCTCCGGAAAACGTGTCAGGGAGCATGCCAGGAGTGTGGGTTGAAGTCCTCGGAGCACGAGACCCGAAGATCGAAAGACTTATGACCAATACGGAGCAAAGGGAAGAAACCGTCGGGGGACCGCTTTTTACCCCAGGACGAGAAAACTGAGTCCGGGGCATTCCCGCTCGCGTTTTCTTGGGACGAGCACCGGAAGTCCTCGAGCTCAGCCCGTTTCCTTCGCTGCAAGTGCATTTCCAGTGGTTTCTGACACCGGACGAGCGTTCGCCACTCGTTGGAAGCTTCGGCCATCTTTTGGACCGTTTTGGGTCGCACCACAGTTCTCCCTCCAACGAGCTCGCTTCCCGACCTATACCTCCGGAAAACGTGTCAGGGAGCATGCCAGGAGTGTGGGTTGAAGTCCTCGGAGCACGAGACCCGAAGATCGAAAGACTTATGACCAATACGGAGCAAAGGGAAGAAACCGTCGGGGGACCGCTTTTTACCCCAGGACGAGAAAAATGAGTCCGGGGCATTCCCGCTCGCGTTTTCTTGGGACGAGCACCGGAAGTCCTCGAGCTCAGCCCGTTTCCTTCGCTGCAAGTGCATTTCCAGTGGTTTCTGACACCGGACGAGCGTTCGCCACTCGTTGGAAGCTTCGGCCATCTTTTGGACCGTTTTGGGTCGCACCACAGTTCTCCCTCCAACGAGCTCGCTTCCCGACCTATACCTCCGGAAAACGTGTCAGGGAGCATGCCAGGAGTGTGGGTTGAAGTCCTCGGAGCACGAGACCCGAAGATCGAAAGACTTATGACCAATACGGAGCAAAGGGAAGAAACCGTCGGGGGACCGCTTTTTACCCCAGGACGAGAAAACTGAGTCCGGGGCATTCCCGCTCGCGTTTTCTTGGGACGAGCACCGGAAGTCCTCGAGCTCAGCCCGTTTCCTTCGCTGCAAGTGCATTTCCAGTGGTTTCTGACACCGGACGAGCGTTCGCCACTCGTTGGAAGCTTCGGCCATCTTTTGGACCGTTTTGGGTCGCACCACAGTTCTCCCTCCAACGAGCTCGCTTCCCGACCTATACCTCCGGAAAACGTGTCAGGGAGCATGCCAGGAGTGTGGGTTGAAGTCCTCGGAGCACGAGACCCGAAGATCGAAAGACTTATGACCAATACAGAGCAAAGGGAAGAAACCGTCGGGGGACCGCTTTTTACCCCAGGACGAGAAAACTGAGTCCGGGGCATTCCCGCTCGCGTTTTCTTGGGACGAGCACCGGAAGTCCTCGAGCTCAGCCCGTTTCCTTCGCTGCAAGTGCATTTCCAGTGGTTTCTGACACCGGACGAGCGTTCGCCACTCGTTGGAAGCTTCGGCCATCTTTTGGACCGTTTTGGGTCGCACCACAGTTCTCCCTCCAACGAGCTCGCTTCCCGACCTATACCTCCGGAAAACGTGTCAGGGAGCATGCCAGGAGTGTGGGTTGAAGTCCTCGGAGCACGAGACCCGAAGATCGAAAGACTTATGACCAATACGGAGCAAAGGGAAGAAACCGTCGGGGGACCGCTTTTTACCCCAGGACGAGAAAACTGAGTCCGGGGCATTCCCGCTCGCGTTTTCTTGGGACGAGCACCGGAAGTCCTCGAGCTCAGCCCGTTTCCTTCGCTGCAAGTGCATTTCCAGTGGTTTCTGACACCGGACGAGCGTTCGCCACTCGTTGGAAGCTTCGGCCATCTTTTGGACCGTTTTGGGTCGCACCACAGTTCTCCCTCCAACGAGCTCGCTTCCCGACCTATACCTCCGGAAAACGTGTCAGGGAGCATGCCAGGAGTGTGGGTTGAAGTCCTCGGAGCACGAGACCCGAAGATCGAAAGACTTATGACCAATACGGAGCAAAGGGAAGAAACCGTCGGGGGACCGCTTTTTACCCCAGGACGAGAAAACTGAGTCCGGGGCATTCCCGCTCGCGTTTTCTTGGGACGAGCACCGGAAGTCCTCGAGCTCAGCCCGTTTCCTTCGCTGCAAGTGCATTTCCAGTGGTTTCTGACACCGGACGAGCGTTCGCCACTCGTTGGAAGCTTCGGCCATCTTTTGGACCGTTTTGGGTCGCACCACAGTTCTCCCTCCAACGAGCTCGCTTCCCGACCTATACCTCCGGAAAACGTGTCAGGGAGCATGCCAGGAGTGTGGGTTGAAGTCCTCGGAGCACGAGACCCGAAGATCGAAAGACTTATGACCAATACGGAGCAAAGGGAAGAAACCGTCGGGGGACCGCTTTTTACCCCAGGACGAGAAAAATGAGTCCGGGGCATTCCCGCTCGCGTTTTCTTGGGACGAGCACCGGAAGTCCTCGAGCTCAGCCCGTTTCCTTCGCTGCAAGTGCATTTCCAGTGGTTTCTGACACCGGACGAGCGTTCGCCACTCGTTGGAAGCTTCGGCCATCTTTTGGACCGTTTTGGGTCGCACCACAGTTCTCCCTCCAACGAGCTCGCTTCCCGACCTATACCTCCGGAAAACGTGTCAGGGAGCATGCCAGGAGTGTGGGTTGAAGTCCTCGGAGCACGAGACCCGAAGATCGAAAGACTTATGACCAATACGGAGCAAAGGGAAGAAACCGTCGGGGGACCGCTTTTTACCCCAGGACGAGAAAACTGAGTCCGGGGCATTCCCGCTCGCGTTTTCTTGGGACGAGCACCGGAAGTCCTCGAGCTCAGCCCGTTTCCTTCGCTGCAAGTGCATTTCCAGTGGTTTCTGACACCGGACGAGCGTTCGCCACTCGTTGGAAGCTTCGGCCATCTTTTGGACCGTTTTGGGTCGCACCACAGTTCTCCCTCCAACGAGCTCGCTTCCCGACCTATACCTCCGGAAAACGTGTCAGGGAGCATGCCAGGAGTGTGGGTTGAAGTCCTCGGAGCACGAGACCCGAAGATCGAAAGACTTATGACCAATACGGAGCAAAGGGAAGAAACCGTCGGGGGACCGCTTTTTACCCCAGGACGAGAAAACTGAGTCCGGGGCATTCCCGCTCGCGTTTTCTTGGGACGAGCACCGGAAGTCCTCGAGCTCAGCCCGTTTCCTTCGCTGCAAGTGCATTTCCAGTGGTTTCTGACACCGGACGAGCGTTCGCCACTCGTTGGAAGCTTCGGCCATCTTTTGGACCGTTTTGGGTCGCACCACAGTTCTCCCTCCAACGAGCTCGCTTCCCGACCTATACCTCCGGAAAACGTGTCAGGGAGCATGCCAGGAGTGTGGGTTGAAGTCCTCGGAGCACGAGACCCGAAGATCGAAAGACTTATGACCAATACGGAGCAAAGGGAAGAAACCGTCGGGGGACCGCTTTTTACCCCAGGACGAGAAAACTGAGTCCGGGGCATTCCCGCTCGCGTTTTCTTGGGACGAGCACCGGAAGTCCTCGAGCTCAGCCCGTTTCCTTCGCTGCAAGTGCATTTCCAGTGGTTTCTGACACCGGACGAGCGTTCGCCACTCGTTGGAAGCTTCGGCCATCTTTTGGACCGTTTTGGGTCGCACCACAGTTCTCCCTCCAAAGAGCTCGCTTCCCGACCTATACCTCCGGAAAACGTGTCAGGGAGCATGCCAGGAGTGTGGGTTGAAGTCCTCGGAGCACGAGACCCGAAGATCGAAAGACTTATGACCAATACGGAGCAAAGGGAAGAAACCGTCGGGGGACCGCTTTTTACCCCAGGACGAGAAAACTGAGTCCGGGGCATTCCCGCTCGCGTTTTCTTGGGACGAGCACCGGAAGTCCTCGAGCTCAGCCCGTTTCCTTCGCTGCAAGTGTATTTCCAGTGGTTTCTAACACCGGACGAGCGTTCGCCACTCGTTGGAAGCTTCGGCCATCTTTTGGAACGTTTTGGGTCGCACCAAAGTTCTCCCTCCAACGAGCTCGCTTCCCGACCTATACCTCCGGAAAACGTGTCAGGGAGCATGCCAGGAGTGTGGGTTGAAGTCCTCGGAGCACGAGACCCGAAGATCGAAAGACTTATGACCAATACGGAGCAAAGGGAAGAAACCGTCGGGGGACCGCTTTTTACCCCAGGACGAGAAAACTGAGTCCGGGGCATTCCCGCTCGCGTTTTCTTGGGACGAGCACCGGAAGTCCTCGAGCTCAGCCCGTTTCCTTCGCTGCAAGTGCATTTCCAGTGGTTTCTGACACCGGACGAGCGTTCGCCACTCGTTGGAAGCTTCGGCCTACTTTTGGACCGTTTTGGGTCGCACCACAGTTCTCCCTCCAACGAGCTCGCTTCCCGACCTATACCTCCGGAAAACGTGTCAGGGAGCATGCCAGGAGTGTGGGTTGAAGTCCTCGGAGCACGAGACCCGAAGATCGAAAGACTTATGACCAATACGGAGCAAAGGGAAGAAACCGTCGGGGGACCGCTTTTTACCCCAGGACGAGAAAACTGAGTCCGGGGCATTCCCGCTCGCGTTTTCTTGGGACGAGCATCGGAAGTCCTCGAGCTCAGCCCGTTTCCTTCGCTGCAAGTGCATTTCCAGTGGTTTCTGACACCGGACGAGCGTTCGCCACTCGTTGGAAGCTTCGGCCATCTTTTGGACCGTTTTGGGTCGCACCACAGTTCTCCCTCCAACGAGCTCGCTTCCCGACCTATACCTCCGGAAAACGTGTCAGGGAGCATGCCAGGAGTGTGGGTTGAAGTCCTCGGAGCACGAGACCCGAAGATCGAAAGACTTATGACCAATACGGAGCAAAGGGAAGAAACCGTCGGGGGACCGCTTTTTACCCCAGGACGAGAAAACTGAGTCCGGGGCATTCCCGCTCGCGTTTTCTTGGGACGAGCACCGGAAGTCCTCGAGCTCAGCCCGTTTCCTTCGCTGCAAGTGCATTTCCAGTGGTTTCTGACACCGGACGAGCGTTCGCCACTCGTTGGAAGCTTCGGCCATCTTTTGGACCGTTTTGGGTCGCACCACAGTTCTCCCTCCAACGAGCTCGCTTCCCGACCTATACCTCCGGAAAACGTGTCAGGGTGCATGCCAGGAGTGTGGGTTGAAGTCCTCGGAGCACGAGACCCGAAGATCGAAAGACTTATGACCAATACGGAGCAAAGGGAAGAAACCGTCGGGGGACCGCCTTTTACCCCAGGACGAGAAAACTGAGTCCGGGGCATTCCCGCTCGCGTTTTCTTGGGACGAGCACCGGAAGTCCTCGAGCTCAGCCCGTTTCCTTCGCTGCAAGTGCATTTCCAGTGGTTTCTGACACCGGACGAGCGTTCGCCACTCGTTGGAAGCTTCGGCCATCTTTTGGACCGTTTTGGGTCGCACCACAGTTCTCCCTCCAACGAGCTCGCTTCCCGACCTATACCTCCGGAAAACGTGTCAGGGAGCATGCCAGGAGTGTGGGTTGAAGTCCTCGGAGCACGAGACCCGAAGATCGAAAGACTTATGACCAATACGGAGCAAAGGGAAGAAACCGTCGGGGGACCGCTTTTTACCCCAGGACGAGAAAACTGAGTCCGGGGCATTCCCGCTCGCGTTTTCTTGGGACGAGCACCGGAAGTCCTCGAGCTCAGCCCGTTTCCTTCGCTGCAAGTGCATTTCCAGTGGTTTCTGACACCGGACGAGCGTTCGCCACTCGTTGGAAGCTTCGGCCATCTTTTGGACCGTTTTGGGTCGCACCACAGTTCTCCCTCCAACGAGCTCGCTTCCCGACCTATACCTCCGGAAAACGTGTCAGGGAGCATGCCAGGAGTGTGGGTTGAAGTCCTCGGAGCACGAGACCCGAAGATCGAAAGACTTATGACCAATACGGAGCAAAGGGAAGAAACCGTCGGGGGACCGCTTTTTACCCCAGGACGAGAAAACTGAGTCCGGGGCATTCCCGCTCGCGTTTTCTTGGGACGAGCACCGGAAGTCCTCGAGCTCAGCCCGTTTCCTTCGCTGCAAGTGCATTTCCAGTGGTTTCTGACACCGGACGAGCGTTCGCCACTCGTTGGAAGCTTCGGCCATCTTTTGGACCGTTTTGGGTCGCACCACAGTTCTCCCTCCAACGAGCTCGCTTCCCGACCTATACCTCCGGAAAACGTGTCAGGGAGCATGCCAGGAGTGTGGGTTGAAGTCCTCGGAGCACGAGACCCGAAGATCGAAAGACTTATGACCAATACGGAGCAAAGGGAAGAAACCGTCGGGGGACCGCTTTTTACCCCAGGACGAGAAAAATGAGTCCGGGGCATTCCCGCTCGCGTTTTCTTGGGACGAGCACCGGAAGTCCTCGAGCTCAGCCCGTTTCCTTCGCTGCAAGTGCATTTCCAGTGGTTTCTGACACCGGACGAGCGTTCGCCACTCGTTGGAAGCTTCGGCCATCTTTTGGACCGTTTTGGGTCGCACCACAGTTCTCCCTCCAACGAGCTCGCTTCCCGACCTATACCTCCGGAAAACGTGTCAGGGTGCATGCCAGGAGTGTGGGTTGAAGTCCTCGGAGCACGAGACCCGAAGATCGAAAGACTTATGACCAATACGGAGCAAAGGGAAGAAACCGTCGGGGGACCGCCTTTTACCCCAGGACGAGAAAACTGAGTCCGGGGCATTCCCGCTCGCGTTTTCTTGGGACGAGCACCGGAAGTCCTCGAGCTCAGCCCGTTTCCTTCGCTGCAAGTGCATTTCCAGTGGTTTCTGACACCGGACGAGCGTTCGCCACTCGTTGGAAGCTTCGGCCATCTTTTGGACCGTTTTGGGTCGCACCACAGTTCTCCCTCCAACGAGCTCGCTTCCCGACCTATACCTCCGGAAAACGTGTCAGGGAGCATGCCAGGAGTGTGGGTTGAAGTCCTCGGAGCACGAGACCCGAAGATCGAAAGACTTATGACCAATACGGAGCAAAGGGAAGAAACCGTCGGGGGACCGCTTTTTACCCCAGGACGAGAAAACTGAGTCCGGGGCATTCCCGCTCGCGTTTTCTTGGGACGAGCACCGGAAGTCCTCGAGCTCAGCCCGTTTCCTTCGCTGCAAGTGCATTTCCAGTGGTTTCTGACACCGGACGAGCGTTCGCCACTCGTTGGAAGCTTCGGCCATCTTTTGGACCGTTTTGGGTCGCACCACAGTTCTCCCTCCAACGAGCTCGCTTCCCGACCTATACCTCCGGAAAACGTGTCAGGGAGCATGCCAGGAGTGTGGGTTGAAGTCCTCGGAGCACGAGACCCGAAGATCGAAAGACTTATGACCAATACGGAGCAAAGGGAAGAAACCGTCGGGGGACCGCTTTTTACCCCAGGACGAGAAAACTGAGTCCGGGGCATTCCCGCTCGCGTTTTCTTGGGACGAGCACCGGAAGTCCTCGAGCTCAGCCCGTTTCCTTCGCTGCAAGTGCATTTCCAGTGGTTTCTGACACCGGACGAGCGTTCGCCACTCGTTGGAAGCTTCGGCCATCTTTTGGACCGTTTTGGGTCGCACCACAGTTCTCCCTCCAACGAGCTCGCTTCCCGACCTATACCTCCGGAAAACGTGTCAGGGAGCATGCCAGGAGTGTGGGTTGAAGTCCTCGGAGCACGAGACCCGAAGATCGAAAGACTTATGACCAATACGGAGCAAAGGGAAGAAACCGTCGGGGGACCGCTTTTTACCCCAGGACGAGAAAAATGAGTCCGGGGCATTCCCGCTCGCGTTTTCTTGGGACGAGCACCGGAAGTCCTCGAGCTCAGCCCGTTTCCTTCGCTGCAAGTGCATTTCCAGTGGTTTCTGACACCGGACGAGCGTTCGCCACTCGTTGGAAGCTTCGGCCATCTTTTGGACCGTTTTGGGTCGCACCACAGTTCTCCCTCCAACGAGCTCGCTTCCCGACCTATACCTCCGGAAAACGTGTCAGGGAGCATGCCAGGAGTGTGGGTTGAAGTCCTCGGAGCACGAGACCCGAAGATCGAAAGACTTATGACCAATACGGAGCAAAGGGAAGAAACCGTCGGGGGACCGCTTTTTACCCCAGGACGAGAAAACTGAGTCCGGGGCATTCCCGCTCGCGTTTTCTTGGGACGAGCACCGGAAGTCCTCGAGCTCAGCCCGTTTCCTTCGCTGCAAGTGCATTTCCAGTGGTTTCTGACACCGGACGAGCGTTCGCCACTCGTTGGAAGCTTCGGCCATCTTTTGGACCGTTTTGGGTCGCACCACAGTTCTCCCTCCAACGAGCTCGCTTCCCGACCTATACCTCCGGAAAACGTGTCAGGGAGCATGCCAGGAGTGTGGGTTGAAGTCCTCGGAGCACGAGACCCGAAGATCGAAAGACTTATGACCAATACGGAGCAAAGGGAAGAAACCGTCGGGGGACCGCTTTTTACCCCAGGACGAGAAAACTGAGTCCGGGGCATTCCCGCTCGCGTTTTCTTGGGACGAGCACCGGAAGTCCTCGAGCTCAGCCCGTTTCCTTCGCTGCAAGTGCATTTCCAGTGGTTTCTGACACCGGACGAGCGTTCGCCACTCGTTGGAAGCTTCGGCCATCTTTTGGACCGTTTTGGGTCGCACCACAGTTCTCCCTCCAACGAGCTCGCTTCCCGACCTATACCTCCGGAAAACGTGTCAGGGAGCATGCCAGGAGTGTGGGTTGAAGTCCTCGGAGCACGAGACCCGAAGATCGAAAGACTTATGACCAATACGGAGCAAAGGGAAGAAACCGTCGGGGGACCGCTTTTTACCCCAGGACGAGAAAACTGAGTCCGGGGCATTCCCGCTCGCGTTTTCTTGGGACGAGCACCGGAAGTCCTCGAGCTCAGCCCGTTTCCTTCGCTGCAAGTGCATTTCCAGTGGTTTCTGACACCGGACGAGCGTTCGCCACTCGTTGGAAGCTTCGGCCATCTTTTGGACCGTTTTGGGTCGCACCACAGTTCTCCCTCCAAAGAGCTCGCTTCCCGACCTATACCTCCGGAAAACGTGTCAGGGAGCATGCCAGGAGTGTGGGTTGAAGTCCTCGGAGCACGAGACCCGAAGATCGAAAGACTTATGACCAATACGGAGCAAAGGGAAGAAACCGTCGGGGGACCGCTTTTTACCCCAGGACGAGAAAACTGAGTCCGGGGCATTCCCGCTCGCGTTTTCTTGGGACGAGCACCGGAAGTCCTCGAGCTCAGCCCGTTTCCTTCGCTGCAAGTGTATTTCCAGTGGTTTCTAACACCGGACGAGCGTTCGCCACTCGTTGGAAGCTTCGGCCATCTTTTGGAACGTTTTGGGTCGCACCAAAGTTCTCCCTCCAACGAGCTCGCTTCCCGACCTATACCTCCGGAAAACGTGTCAGGGAGCATGCCAGGAGTGTGGGTTGAAGTCCTCGGAGCACGAGACCCGAAGATCGAAAGACTTATGACCAATACGGAGCAAAGGGAAGAAACCGTCGGGGGACCGCTTTTTACCCCAGGACGAGAAAACTGAGTCCGGGGCATTCCCGCTCGCGTTTTCTTGGGACGAGCACCGGAAGTCCTCGAGCTCAGCCCGTTTCCTTCGCTGCAAGTGCATTTCCAGTGGTTTCTGACACCGGACGAGCGTTCGCCACTCGTTGGAAGCTTCGGCCTACTTTTGGACCGTTTTGGGTCGCACCACAGTTCTCCCTCCAACGAGCTCGCTTCCCGACCTATACCTCCGGAAAACGTGTCAGGGAGCATGCCAGGAGTGTGGGTTGAAGTCCTCGGAGCACGAGACCCGAAGATCGAAAGACTTATGACCAATACGGAGCAAAGGGAAGAAACCGTCGGGGGACCGCTTTTTACCCCAGGACGAGAAAACTGAGTCCGGGGCATTCCCGCTCGCGTTTTCTTGGGACGAGCATCGGAAGTCCTCGAGCTCAGCCCGTTTCCTTCGCTGCAAGTGCATTTCCAGTGGTTTCTGACACCGGACGAGCGTTCGCCACTCGTTGGAAGCTTCGGCCATCTTTTGGACCGTTTTGGGTCGCACCACAGTTCTCCCTCCAACGAGCTCGCTTCCCGACCTATACCTCCGGAAAACGTGTCAGGGAGCATGCCAGGAGTGTGGGTTGAAGTCCTCGGAGCACGAGACCCGAAGATCGAAAGACTTATGACCAATACGGAGCAAAGGGAAGAAACCGTCGGGGGACCGCTTTTTACCCCAGGACGAGAAAACTGAGTCCGGGGCATTCCCGCTCGCGTTTTCTTGGGACGAGCACCGGAAGTCCTCGAGCTCAGCCCGTTTCCTTCGCTGCAAGTGCATTTCCAGTGGTTTCTGACACCGGACGAGCGTTCGCCACTCGTTGGAAGCTTCGGCCATCTTTTGGACCGTTTTGGGTCGCACCACAGTTCTCCCTCCAACGAGCTCGCTTCCCGACCTATACCTCCGGAAAACGTGTCAGGGTGCATGCCAGGAGTGTGGGTTGAAGTCCTCGGAGCACGAGACCCGAAGATCGAAAGACTTATGACCAATACGGAGCAAAGGGAAGAAACCGTCGGGGGACCGCCTTTTACCCCAGGACGAGAAAACTGAGTCCGGGGCATTCCCGCTCGCGTTTTCTTGGGACGAGCACCGGAAGTCCTCGAGCTCAGCCCGTTTCCTTCGCTGCAAGTGCATTTCCAGTGGTTTCTGACACCGGACGAGCGTTCGCCACTCGTTGGAAGCTTCGGCCATCTTTTGGACCGTTTTGGGTCGCACCACAGTTCTCCCTCCAACGAGCTCGCTTCCCGACCTATACCTCCGGAAAACGTGTCAGGGAGCATGCCAGGAGTGTGGGTTGAAGTCCTCGGAGCACGAGACCCGAAGATCGAAAGACTTATGACCAATACGGAGCAAAGGGAAGAAACCGTCGGGGGACCGCTTTTTACCCCAGGACGAGAAAACTGAGTCCGGGGCATTCCCGCTCGCGTTTTCTTGGGACGAGCACCGGAAGTCCTCGAGCTCAGCCCGTTTCCTTCGCTGCAAGTGCATTTCCAGTGGTTTCTGACACCGGACGAGCGTTCGCCACTCGTTGGAAGCTTCGGCCATCTTTTGGACCGTTTTGGGTCGCACCACAGTTCTCCCTCCAACGAGCTCGCTTCCCGACCTATACCTCCGGAAAAAGTGTCAGGGAGCATGCCAGGAGTGTGGGTTGAAGTCTTCGGAGCACGAGACCCGAAGATCTAAAGACTTATGACCAATACGGAGCAAAGGGAAGAAACCGTCGGGGGACCGCTTTTTACCCCAGAACGAGAAAACTGAGTCCGGGGCATTCCCGCTCGCGTTTTCTTGGGACGAGCACCGGAAGTCCTCGAGCTCAGCCCGTTTCCTTCGCTGCAAGTGCATTTCCAGTGGTTTCTGACACCGGACGAGCGTTCGCCACTCGTTGGAAGCTTCGGCCATCTTTTGGACCGTTTTGGGTCGCACCACAGTTCTCCCTCCAACGAGCTCGCTTCCCGACCTATACCTCCGGAAAACGTGTCAGGGAGCATGCCAGGAGTGTGGGTTGAAGTCCTCGGAGCACGAGACCCGAAGATCGAAAGACTTATGACCAATACGGAGCAAAGGGAAGAAACCGTCGGGGGACCGCTTTTTACCCCAGGACGAGAAAACTGAGTCCGGGGCATTCCCGCTCGCGTTTTCTTGGGACGAGCACCGGAAGTCCTCGAGCTCAGCCCGTTTCCTTCGCTGCAAGTGCATTTCCAGTGGTTTCTGACACCGGACGAGCGTTCGCCACTCGTTGGAAGCTTCGGCCATCTTTTGGACCGTTTTGGGTCGCACCACAGTTCTCCCTCCAACGAGCTCGCTTCCCGACCTATACCTCCGGAAAACGTGTCAGGGAGCATGCCAGGAGTGTGGGTTGAAGTCCTCGGAGCACGAGACCCGAAGATCGAAAGACTTATGACCAATACGGAGCAAAGGGATTAAACCGTCGGGGGACCGCTTTTTACCCCAGGACGAGAAAACTGAGTCCGGGGCATTCCCGCTCGCGTTTTCTTGGGACGAGCACCGGAAGTCCTCGAGCTCAGCCCGTTTCCTTCGCTGCAAGTGCATTTCCAGTGGTTTCTGACACCGGACGAGCGTTCGCCACTCGTTGGAAGCTTCGGCCATCTTTTGGACCGTTTTGGGTCGCACCAAAGTTCTCCCTCCAACGAGCTCGCTTCCCGACCTATACCTCCGGAAAACGTGTCAGGGAGCATGCCAGGAGTGTGGGTTGAAGTCCTCGGAGCACGAGACCCGAAGATCGAAAGACTTATGACCAATACGGAGCAAAGGGAAGAAACCGTCGGGGGACCGCTTTTTACCCCAGGACGAGAAAACTGAGTCCGGGGCATTCCCGCTCGCGTTTTCTTGGGACGAGCACCGGAAGTCCTCGAGCTCCGCCCGTTTCCTTCGCTGCAAGTGCATTTCCAGTGGTTTCTGACACCGGACGAGCGTTCGCCACTCGTTGGAAGCTTCGGCCATCTTTTGGACCGTTTTGGGTCGCACCACAGTTCTCCCTCCAACGAGCTCGCTTCCCGACCTATACCTCCGGAAAACGTGTCAGGGAGCATGCCAGGAGTGTGGGTTGAAGTCCTCGGAGCACGAGACCCGAAGATCGAAAGACTTATGACCAATACGGAGCAAAGGGAAGAAACCGTCGGGGGAAAGCTTTTTACCCCAGGACGAGAAAACTGAGTCCGGGGCATTCCCGCTCGCGTTTTCTTGGGACGAGCACCGGAAGTCCTCGAGCTCAGCCCGTTTCCTTCGCTGCAAGTGCATTTCCAGTGGTTTCTGACACCGGACGAGCGTTCGCCACTCGTTGGAAGCTTCGGCCATCTTTTGGACCGTTTTGGGTCGCACCACAGTTCTCCCTCCAACGAGCTCGCTTCCCGACCTATACCTCCGGAAAACGTGTCAGGGAGCATGCCAGGAGTGTGGGTTGAAGTCCTCGGAGCACGAGACCCGAATATCGAAAGACTTATGACCAATACGGAGCAAAGGGATTAAACCGTCGGGGGACCGCTTTTTACCCCAGGACGAGAAAACTGAGTCCGGGGCATTCCCGCTCGCGTTTTCTTGGGACGAGCACCGGAAGTCCTCGAGCTCAGCCCGTTTCCTTCGCTGCAAGTGCATTTCCAGTGGTTTCTGACACCGGACGAGCGTTCGCCACTCGTTGGAAGCTTCGGCCATCTTTTGGACCGTTTTGGGTCGCACCAAAGTTCTCCCTCCAACGAGCTCGCTTCCCGACCTATACCTCCGGAAAACGTGTCAGGGAGCATGCCAGGAGTGTGGGTTGAAGTCCTCGGAGCACGAGACCCGAAGATCGAAAGACTTATGACCAATACGGAGCAAAGGGAAGAAACCGTCGGGGGACCGCTTTTTACCCCAGGACGAGAAAACTGAGTCCGGGGCATTCCCGCTCGCGTTTTCTTGGGACGAGCACCGGAAGTCCTCGAGCTCCGCCCGTTTCCTTCGCTGCAAGTGCATTTCCAATGGTTTCTGACACCGGACGAGCGTTCGCCACTCGTTGGAAGCTTCGGCCATCTTTTGGACCGTTTTGGGTCGCACCACAGTTCTCCCTCCAACGAGCTCGCTTCCCGACCTATACCTCCGGAAAACGTGTCAGGGAGCATGCCAGGAGTGTGGGTTGAAGTCCTCGGAGCACGAGACCCGAAGATCGAAAGACTTATGACCAATACGGAGCAAAGGGAAGAAACCGTCGGGGGACCGCTTTTTACCCCAGGAAGAGAAAACTGAGTCCGGGGCATTCACGCTCGCGTTTTCTTGGGACGAGCACCGGAAGTCCTCGAGCTCAGCCCGTTTCCTTCGCTGCAAGTGCATTTCCAGTGGTTTCTGACACCGGACGAGCGTTCGCCACTCGTTGGAAGCTTCGGCCATCTTTTGGACCGTTTTGGGTCGCACCACAGTTCTCCCTCCAACGAGCTCGCTTCCCGACCTATACCTCCGGAAAACGTGTCAGGGAGCATGCCAGGAGTGTGGGTTGAAGTCCTCGGAGCACGAGACCCGAAGATCGAAAGACTTATGACCAATACGGAGCAAAGGGAAGAAACCGTCGGGGGACCGCTTTTTACCCCAGGACGAGAAAACTGAGTCCGGGGCATTCCCGCTCGCGTTTTCTTGGGACGAGCACCGAAAGTCCTCGAGCTCAGCCCGTTTCCTTCGCTGCAAGTGCATTTCCAGTGGTTTCTGACACCGGACGAGCGTTCGCCACTCGTTGGAAGCTTCGGCCATCTTTTGGACCGTTTTGGGTCGCACCACAGTTCTCCCTCCAACGAGCTCGCTTCCCGACCTATACCTCCGGAAAACGTGTCAGGGAGCATGCCAGGAGTGTGGGTTGAAGTCCTCGGAGCACGAGACTCGAAGATCGAAAGACTTATGACCAATACGGAGCAAAGGGAAGAAACCGTCGGGGGACCGCTTTTTACCCCAGGACGAGAAAACTGAGTCCGGGGCATTCCCGCTCGCGTTTTCTTGGGACGAGCACCGGAAGTCCTCGAGCTCAGCCCGTTTCCTTCGCTGCAAGTGCATTTCCAGTGGTTTCTGACACCGGACGAGCGTTCGCCACTCGTTGGAAGCTTCGTCCATCTTTTGGACCGTTTTGGGTCGCACCAAAGTTCTCCCTCCAACGAGCTCGCTTCCCGACCTATACCTCCGGAAAACGTGTCAGGGAGCATGCCAGGAGTGTGGGTTGAAGTCCTCGGAGCACGAGACCCGAAGATCGAAAGACTTATGACCAATACGGAGCAAAGGGAAGAAACCGTCGGGGGACCGCTTTTTACCCCAGGACGAGAAAACTGAGTCCGGGGCATTCCCGCTCGCGTTTTCTTGGGACGAGCACCGGAAGTCCTCGAGCTCCGCCCGTTTCCTTCGCTGCAAGTGCATTTCCAGTGGTTTCTGACACCGGACGAGCGTTCGCCACTCGTTGGAAGCTTCGGCCATCTTTTGGACCGTTTTGGGTCGCACCACAGTTCTCCCTCCAACGAGCTCGCTTCCCGACCTATACCTCCGGAAAACGTGTCAGGGAGCATGCCAGGAGTGTGGGTTGAAGTCCTCGGAGCACGAGACCCGAAGATCGAAAGACTTATGACCAATACGGAGCAAAGGGAAGAAACCGTCGGGGGACCGCTTTTTACCCCAGGAAGAGAAAACTGAGTCCGGGGCATTCCCGCTCGCGTTTTCTTGGGACGAGCACCGGAAGTCCTCGAGCTCAGCCCGTTTCCTTCGCTGCAAGTGCATTTCCAGTGGTTTCTGACACCGGACGAGCGTTCGCCACTCGTTGGAAGCTTCGGCCATCTTTTGGACCGTTTTGGGTCGCACCACAGTTCTCCCTCCAACGAGCTCGCTTCCCGACCTATACCTCCGGAAAACGTGTCAGGGAGCATGCCAGGAGTGTGGGTTGAAGTCCTCGGAGCACGAGACCCGAAGATCGAAAGACTTATGACCAATACGGAGCAAAGGGAAGAAACCGTCGGGGGACCGCTTTTTACCCCAGGACGAGAAAACTGAGTCCGGGGCATTCCCGCTCGCGTTTTCTTGGGACGAGCACCGAAAGTCCTCGAGCTCAGCCCGTTTCCTTCGCTGCAAGTGCATTTCCAGTGGTTTCTGACACCGGACGAGCGTTCGCCACTCGTTGGAAGCTTCGGCCATCTTTTGGACCGTTTTGGGTCGCACCACAGTTCTCCCTCCAACGAGCTCGCTTCCCGACCTATACCTCCGGAAAACGTGTCAGGGAGCATGCCAGGAGTGTGGGTTGAAGTCCTCGGAGCACGAGACTCGAAGATCGAAAGACTTATGACCAATACGGAGCAAAGGGAAGAAACCGTCGGGGGACCGCTTTTTACCCCAGGACGAGAAAACTGAGTCCGGGGCATTCCCGCTCGCGTTTTCTTGGGACGAGCACCGGAAGTCCTCGAGCTCAGCCCGTTTCCTTCGCTGCAAGTGCATTTCCAGTGGTTTCTGACACCGGACGAGCGTTCGCCACTCGTTGGAAGCTTCGTCCATCTTTTGGACCGTTTTGGGTCGCACCAAAGTTCTCCCTCCAACGAGCTCGCTTCCCGACCTATACCTCCGGAAAACGTGTCAGGGAGCATGCCAGGAGTGTGGGTTGAAGTCCTCGGAGCACGAGACCCGAAGATCGAAAGACTTATAACCAATACGGAGCAAAGGGAAGAAACCGTCGGGGGACCGCTTTTTACCCCAGGACGAGAAAACTGAGTCCGGGGCATTCCCGCTCGCGTTTTCTTGGGACGAGCACCGGAAGTCCTCGAGCTCCGCCCGTTTCCTTCGCTGCAAGTGCATTTCCAGTGGTTTCTGACACCGGACGAGCGTTCGCCACTCGTTGGAAGCTTCGGCCATCTTTTGGACCGTTTTGGGTCGCACCACAGTTCTCCCTCCAACGAGCTCGCTTCCCGACCTATACCTCCGGAAAACGTGTCAGGGAGCATGCCAGGAGTGTGGGTTGAAGTCCTCGGAGCACGAGACCCGAAGATCGAAAGACTTATGACCAATACGGAGCAAAGGGAAGAAACCGTCGGGGGACCGCTTTTTACCCCAGGACGAGAAAACTGAGTCCGGGGCATTCCCGCTCGCGTTTTCTTGGGACGAGCACCGGAAGTCCTCGAGCTCAGCCCGTTTCCTTCGCTGCAAGTGCATTTCCAGTGGTTTCTGACTCCGGACGAGCGTTCGCCACTCGTTGGAAGCTTCGGCCATCTTTTGGACCGTTTTGGGTCGCACCACAGTTCTCCCTCCAACGAGCTCGCTTCCCGACCTATACCTCCGGAAAACGTGTCAGGGAGCATGCCAGGAGTGTGGGTTGAAGTCCTCGGAGCACGAGACCCGAAGATCGAAAGACTTATGACCAATACGGAGCAAAGGGAAGAAACCGTCGGGGGACCGCTTTTTACCCCAGGACGAGAAAACTGAGTCCGGGGCATTCCCGCTCGCGTTTTCTTGGGACGAGCACCGAAAGTCCTCGAGCTCAGCCCGTTTCCTTCGCTGCAAGTGCATTTCCAGTGGTTTCTGACACCGGACGAGCGTTCGCCACTCGTTGGAAGCTTCGGCCATCTTTTGGACCGTTTTGGGTCGCACCACAGTTCTCCCTCCAACGAGCTCGCTTCCCGACCTATACCTCCGGAAAACGTGTCAGGGAGCATGCCAGGAGTGTGGGTTGAAGTCCTCGGAGCACGAGACTCGAAGATCGAAAGACTTATGACCAATACGGAGCAAAGGGAAGAAACCGTCGGGGGACCGCTTTTTACCCCAGGACGAGAAAACTGAGTCCGGGGCATTCCCGCTCGCGTTTTCTTGGGACGAGCACCGGAAGTCCTCGAGCTCAGCCCGTTTCCTTCGCTGCAAGTGCATTTCCAGTGGTTTCTGACACCGGACGAGCGTTCGCCACTCGTTGGAAGCTTCGTCCATCTTTTGGACCGTTTTGGGTCGCACCAAAGTTCTCCCTCCAACGAGCTCGCTTCCCGACCTATACCTCCGGAAAACGTGTCAGGGAGCATGCCAGGAGTGTGGGTTGAAGTCCTCGGAGCACGAGACCCGAAGATCGAAAGACTTATGACCAATACGGAGCAAAGGGAAGAAACCGTCGGGGGACCGCTTTTTACCCCAGGACGAGAAAACTGAGTCCGGGGCATTCCCGCTCGCGTTTTCTTGGGACGAGCACCGGAAGTCCTCGAGCTCAGCCCGTTTCCTTCGCTGCAAGTGCATTTCCAGTGGTTTCTGACACCGGACGAGCGTTCGCCACTCGTTGGAAGCTTCGTCCATCTTTTGGACCGTTTTGGGTCGCACCAAAGTTCTCCCTCCAACGAGCTCGCTTCCCGACCTATACCTCCGGAAAACGTGTCAGGGAGCATGCCAGGAGTGTGGGTTGAAGTCCTCGGAGCACGAGACCCGAAGATCGAAAGACTTATGACCAATACGGAGCAAAGGGAAGAAACCGTCGGGGACCGCTTTTTACCCCAGGACGAGAAAACTGAGTCCGGGGCATTCCCGCTCGCGTTTTCTTGGGACGAGCACCGGAAGTCCTCGAGCTCCGCCCGTTTCCTTCGCTGCAAGTGCATTTCCAGTGGTTTCTGACACCGGACGAGCGTTCGCCACTCGTTGGAAGCTTCGGCCATCTTTTGGACCGTTTTGGGTCGCACCACAGTTCTCCCTCCAACGAGCTCGCTTCCCGACCTATACCTCCGGAAAACGTGTCAGGGAGCATGCCAGGAGTGTGGGTTGAAGTCCTCGGAGCACGAGACCCGAAGATCGAAAGACTTATGACCAATACGGAGCAAAGGGAAGAAACCGTCGGGGGACCGCTTTTTACCCCAGGACGAGAAAACTGAGTCCGGGGCATTCCCGCTCGCGTTTTCTTGGGACGAGCACCGGAAGTCCTCGAGCTCAGCCCGTTTCCTTCGCTGCAAGTGCATTTCCAGTGGTTTCTGACACCGGACGAGCGTTCGCCACTCGTTGGAAGCTTCGTCCATCTTTTGGACCGTTTTGGGTCGCACCAAAGTTGTCCCTCCAACGAGCTCGCTTCCCGACCTATACCTCCGGAAAACGTGTCAGGGAGCATGCCAGGAGTGTGGGTTGAAGTCCTCGGAGCACGAGACCCGAAGATCGAAAGACTTATGACCAATACGGAGCAAAGGGAAGAAACCGTCGGGGGACCGCTTTTTACCCCAGGACGAGAAAACTGAGTCCGGGGCATTCCCGCTCGCGTTTTCTTGGGACGAGCACCGGAAGTCCTCGAGCTCCGCCCGTTTCCTTCGCTGCAAGTGCATTTCCAGTGGTTTCTGACACCGGACGAGCGTTCGCCACTCGTTGGAAGCTTCGGCCATCTTTTGGACCGTTTTGGGTCGCACCACAGTTCTCCCTCCAACGAGCTCGCTTCCCGACCTATACCTCCGGAAAACGTGTCAGGGAGCATGCCAGGAGTGTGGGTTGAAGTCCTCGGAGCACGAGACCCGAAGATCGAAAGACTTATGACCAATACGGAGCAAAGGGAAGAAACCGTCGGGGGACCGCTTTTTACCCCAGGACGAGAAAACTGAGTCCGGGGCATTCCCGCTCGCGTTTTCTTGGGACGAGCACCGGAAGTCCTCGAGCTCAGCCCGTTTCCTTCGCTGCAAGTGCATTTCCAGTGGTTTCTGACACCGGACGAGCGTTCGCCACTCGTTGGAAGCTTCGGCCATCTTTTGGACCGTTTTGGGTCGCACCACAGTTCTCCCTCCAACGAGCTCGCTTCCCGACCTATACCTCCGGAAAACGTGTCAGGGAGCATGCCAGGAGTGTGGGTTGAAGTCCTCGGAGCACGAGACCCGAAGATCGAAAGACTTATGACCAATACGGAGCAAAGGGAAGAAACCGTCGGGGGACCGCTTTTTACCCCAGGACGAGAAAACTGAGTCCGGGGCATTCCCGCTCGCGTTTTCTTGGGACGAGCACCGGAAGTCCTCGAGCTCAGCCCGTTTCCTTCGCTGCAAGTGCATTTCCAGTGGTTTCTGACACCGGACGAGCGTTCGCCACTCGTTGGAAGCTTCGGCCATCTTTTGGACCGTTTTGGGTCGCACCACAGTTCTCCCTCCAACGAGCTCGCTTCCCGACCTATACCTCCGGAAAACGTGTCAAGGAGCATGCCAGGAGTGTGGGTTGAAGTCCTCGGAGCACGAGACCCGAAGATCGAAAGACTTATGACCAATACGGAGCAAAGGGAAGAAACCGTCGGGGGACCGCTTTTTACCCCAGGACGAGAAAACTGAGTCCGGGGCATTCCCGCTCGCGTTTTCTTGGGACGAGCACCGGAAGTCCTCGAGCTCAGCCCGTTTCCTTCGCTGCAAGTGCATTTCCAGTGGTTTCTGACACCGGACGAGCGTTCGCCACTCGTTGGAAGCTTCGGCCATCTTTTGGACCGTTTTGGGTCGCACCACAGTTCTCCCTCCAACGAGCTCGCTTCCCGACCTATACCTCCGGAAAACGTGTCAGGGAGCATGCCAGGAGTGTGGGTTGAAGTCCTCGGAGCACGAGACCCGAAGATCGAAAGACTTATGACCAATACGGAGCAAAGGGAAGAAACCGTCGGGGGACCGCTTTTTACCCCAGGACGAGAAAACTGAGTCCGGGGCATTCCCGCTCGCGTTTTCTTGGGACGAGCACCGGAAGTCCTCGAGCTCAGCTCGTTTCCTTCGCTGCAAGTGCATTTCCAGTGGTTTCTGACACCGGACGAGCGTTCGCCACTCGTTGGAAGCTTCGGCCATCTTTTGGACCGTTTGTGGTCGCACCACAGTTCTCCCTCCAACGAGCTCGCTTCCCGACCTATACCTCCGGAAAACGTGTCAGGGAGCATGCCAGGAGTGTGGGTTGAAGTCCTCGGAGCACGAGACCCGAAGATCGAAAGACTTATGACCAATACGGAGCAAAGGGAAGAAACCGTCGGGGGACCGCTTTTTACCCCAGGACGAGAAAACTGAGTCCGGGGCATTCCCGCTCGCGTTTTCTTGGGACGAGCACCGGAAGTCCTCGAGCTCAGCCCGTTTCCTTCGCTGCAAGTGCATTTCCAGTGGTTTCTGACACCGGACGAGCGTTCGCCACTCGTTGGAAGCTTCGGCCATCTTTTGGACCGTTTTGGGTCGCACCACAGTTCTCCCTCCAACGAGCTCGCTTCCCGACCTATACCTCCGGAAAACGTGTCAGGGAGCATGCCAGGAGTGTGGGTTGAAGTCCTCGGAGCACGAGACCCGAAGATCGAAAGACTTATGACCAATACGGAGCAAAGGGAAGAAACCGTCGGGGGACCGCTTTTTACCCCAGGACGAGAAAACTGAGTCCGGGGCATTCCCGCTCGCGTTTTCTTGGGACGAGCACCGGAAGTCCTCGAGCTCAGCCCGTTTCCTTCGCTGCAAGTGCATTTCCAGTGGTTTCTGACACCGGACGAGCGTTCGCCACTCGTTGGAAGCTTCGGCCATCTTTTGGACCGTTTTGGGTCGCACCACAGTTCTCCCTCCAACGAGCTCGCTTCCCGACCTATACCTCCGGAAAACGTGTCAGGGAGCATGCCAGGAGTGTGGGTTGAAGTCCTCGGAGCACGAGACCCGAAGATCGAAAGACTTATGACCAATACGGAGCAAAGGGAAGAAACCGTCGGGGGACCGCTTTTTACCCCAGGACGAGAAAACTGAGTCCGGGGCATTCCCGCTCGCGTTTTCTTGGGACGAGCACCGGAAGTCCTCGAGCTCAGCCCGTTTCCTTCGCTGCAAGTGCATTTCCAGTGGTTTCTGACACCGGACGAGCGTTCGCCACTCGTTGGAAGCTTCGGCCATCTTTTGGACCGTTTTGGGTCGCACCACAGTTCTCCCTCCAACGAGCTCGCTTCCCGACCTATACCTCCGGAAAACGTGTCAGGGAGCATGCCAGGAGTGTGGGTTGAAGTCCTCGGAGCACGAGACCCGAAGATCGAAAGACTTATGACCAATACGGAGCAAAGGGAAGAAACCGTCGGGGGACCGCTTTTTACCCCAGGACGAGAAAACTGAGTCCGGGGCATTCCCGCTCGCGTTTTCTTGGGACGAGCACCGGAAGTCCTCGAGCTCAGCCCGTTTCCTTCGCTGCAAGTGCATTTCCAGTGGTTTCTGACACCGGACGAGCGTTCGCCACTCGTTGGAAGCTTCGGCCATCTTTTGGACCGTTTTGGGTCGCACCACAGTTCTCCCTCCAACGAGCTCGCTTCCCGACCTATACCTCCGGAAAACGTGTCAGGGAGCATGCCAGGAGTGTGGGTTGAAGTCCTCGGAGCACGAGACCCGAAGATCGAAAGACTTATGACCAATACGGAGCAAAGGGAAGAAACCGTCGGGGGACCGCTTTTTACCCCAGGACGAGAAAACTGAGTCCGGGGCATTCCCGCTCGCGTTTTCTTGGGACGAGCACCGGAAGTCCTCGAGCTCAGCTCGTTTCCTTCGCTGCAAGTGCATTTCCAGTGGTTTCTGACACCGGACGAGCGTTCGCCACTCGTTGGAAGCTTCGGCCATCTTTTGGACCGTTTGTGGTCGCACCACAGTTCTCCCTCCAACGAGCTCGCTTCCCGACCTATACCTCCGGAAAACGTGTCAGGGAGCATGCCAGGAGTGTGGGTTGAAGTCCTCGGAGCACGAGACCCGAAGATCGAAAGACTTATGACCAATACGGAGCAAAGGGAAGAAACCGTCGGGGGACCGCTTTTTACCCCAGGACGAGAAAACTGAGTCCGGGGCATTCCCGCTCGCGTTTTCTTGGGACGAGCACCGGAAGTCCTCGAGCTCAGCCCGTTTCCTTCGCTGCAAGTGCATTTCCAGTGGTTTCTGACACCGGACGAGCGTTCGCCACTCGTTGGAAGCTTCGGCCATCTTTTGGACCGTTTTGGGTCGCACCACAGTTCTCCCTCCAACGAGCTCGCTTCCCGACCTATACCTCCGGAAAACGTGTCAGGGAGCATGCCAGGAGTGTGGGTTGAAGTCCTCGGAGCACGAGACCCGAAGATCGAAAGACTTATGACCAATACGGAGCAAAGGGAAGAAACCGTCGGGGGACCGCTTTTTACCCCAGGACGAGAAAACTGAGTCCGGGGCATTCCCGCTCGCGTTTTCTTGGGACGAGCACCGGAAGTCCTCGAGCTCAGCCCGTTTCCTTCGCTGCAAGTGCATTTCCAGTGGTTTCTGACACCGGACGAGCGTTCGCCACTCGTTGGAAGCTTCGGCCATCTTTTGGACCGTTTTGGGTCGCACCACAGTTCTCCCTCCAACGAGCTCGCTTCCCGACCTATACCTCCGGAAAACGTGTCAGGGAGCATGCCAGGAGTGTGGGTTGAAGTCCTCGGAGCACGAGACCCGAAGATCGAAAGACTTATGACCAATACGGAGCAAAGGGAAGAAACCGTCGGGGGACCGCTTTTTACCCCAGGACGAGAAAACTGAGTCCGGGGCATTCCCGCTCGCGTTTTCTTGGGACGAGCACCGGAAGTCCTCGAGCTCAGCCCGTTTCCTTCGCTGCAAGTGCATTTCCAGTGGTTTCTGACACCGGACGAGCGTTCGCCACTCGTTGGAAGCTTCGGCCATCTTTTGGACCGTTTTGGGTCGCACCACAGTTCTCCCTCCAACGAGCTCGCTTCCCGACCTATACCTCCGGAAAACGTGTCAGGGAGCATGCCAGGAGTGTGGGTTGAAGTCCTCGGAGCACGAGACCCGAAGATCGAAAGACTTATGACCAATACGGAGCAAAGGGAAGAAACCGTCGGGGGACCGCTTTTTACCCCAGGACGAGAAAACTGAGTCCGGGGCATTCCCGCTCGCGTTTTCTTGGGACGAGCACCGGAAGTCCTCGAGCTCAGCCCGTTTCCTTCGCTGCAAGTGCATTTCCAGTGGTTTCTGACACCGGACGAGCGTTCGCCACTCGTTGGAAGCTTCGGCCATCTTTTGGACCGTTTTGGGTCGCACCACAGTTCTCCCTCCAACGAGCTCGCTTCCCGACCTATACCTCCGGAAAACGTGTCAGGGAGCATGCCAGGAGTGTGGGTTGAAGTCCTCGGAGCACGAGACCCGAAGATCGAAAGACTTATGACCAATACGGAGCAAAGGGAAGAAACCGTCGGGGGACCGCTTTTTACCCCAGGACGAGAAAACTGAGTCCGGGGCATTCCCGCTCGCGTTTTCTTGGGACGAGCACCGGAAGTCCTCGAGCTCAGCCCGTTTCCTTCGCTGCAAGTGCATTTCCAATGGTTTCTGACACCGGACGAGCGTTCGCCACTCGTTGGAAGCTTCGGCCATCTTTTGGACCGTTTTGGGTCGCACCACAGTTCTCCCTCCAACGAGCTCGCTTCCCGACCTATACCTCCGGAAAACGTGTCAGGGAGCATGCCAGGAGTGTGGGTTGAAGTCCTCGGAGCACGAGACCCGAAGATCGAAAGACTTATGACCAATTCGGAGCAAAGGGAAGAAACCGTCGGGGGACCGCTTTTTACCCCAGGACGAGAAAACTGAGTCCGGGGCATTCCCGCTCGCGTTTTCTTGGGACGAGCACCGGAAGTCCTCGAGCTCAGCCCGTTTCCTTCGCTACAAGTGCATTTCCAGTGGTTTCTGACACCGGACGAGCGTTCGCCACTCGTTGGAAGCTTCGGCCATCTTTTGGACCGTTTTGGGTCGCACCACAGTTCTCCCTCCAACGAGCTCGCTTCCCGACCTATACCTCCGGAAAACGTGTCAGGGAGCATGCCAGGAGTGTGGGTTGAAGTCCTCGGAGCACGAGACCCGAAGATCGAAAGACTTATGACCAATACGGAGCAAAGGGAAGAAACCGTCGGGGGACCGCGTTTTACCCCAAGACGAGAAAACTGAGTCCGGGGCATTCCCGCTCGCGTTTTCTTGGGACGAGCACCGGAAGTCCTCGAGCTCAGCCCGTTTCCTTCGCTGCAAGTGCATTTCCAGTGGTTTCTGACACCGGACGAGCGTTCGCCACTCGTTGGAAGCTTCGGCCATCTTTTGGACCGTTTTGGGTCGCACCACAGTTCTCCCTCCAACGAGCTCGCTTCCGGACCTATACCTCCGGAAAACGTGTCAGGGAGCATGCCAGGAGTGTGGGTTGAAGTCCTCGGAGCACGAGACCCGAAGATCGAAAGACTTATGACCAATACGGAGCAAAGGGAAGAAACCGTCGGGGGACCGCTTTTTACCCCAGGACGAGAAAACTGAGTCCGGGGCATTCCCGCTCGCGTTTTCTTGGGACGAGCACCGGAAGTCCTCGAGCTCAGCCCGTTTCCTTCGCTGCAAGTGCATTTCCAGTGGTTTCTGACACCGGACGAGCGTTCGCCACTCGTTGGAAGCTTCGGCCATCTTTTGGACCGTTTTGGATCGCACCACAGTTCTCCCTCCAACGAGCTCGCTTCCCGACCTATACCTCCGGAAAACGTGTCAGGGAGCATGCCAGGAGTGTGGGTTGAAGTCCTCGGAGCACGAGACCCGAAGATCGAAAGACTTATGACCAATACGGAGCAAAGGGAAGAAACCGTCGGGGGACCGCTTTTTACCCCAGGACGAGAAAACTGAGTCCGGGGCATTCCCGCTCGCGTTTTCTTGGGACGAGCACCGGAAGTCCTCGAGCTCAGCCCGTTTCCTTCGCTGCAAGTGCATTTCCAGTGGTTTCTGACACCGGACGAGCGTTCGCCACTCGTTGGAAGCTTCGGCCATCTTTTGGACCGTTTTGGGTCGCACCACAGTTCTCCCTCCAACGAGCTCGCTTCCCGACCTATACCTCCGGAAAACGTGTCAGGGATCATGCCAGGAGTGTGGGTTGAAGTCCTCGGAGCACGAGACCCGAAGATCGAAAGACTTATGACCAATACGGAGCAAAGGGAAGAAACCGTCGGGGGACCGCTTTTTACCCCAGGACGAGAAAACTGAGTCCGGGGCATTCCCGCTCGCGTTTTCTTGGGACGAGCACCGGAAGTCCTCGAGCTCAGCCCGTTTCCTTCGCTGCAAGTGCATTTCCAGTGGTTTCTGACACCGGACGAGCGTTCGCCACTCGTTGGAAGCTTCGGCCATCTTTTGGACCGTTTTGGGTCGCACCACAGTTCTCCCTCCAACGAGCTCGCTTCCCGACCTATACCTCCGGAAAACGTGTCAGGGAGCATGCCAGGAGTGTGGGTTGAAGTCCTCGGAGCACGAGACCCGAAGATCGAAAGACTTATGACCAATACGGAGCAAAGGGAAGAAACCGTCGAGGGACCGCTTTTTACCCCAGGACGAGAAAACTGAGTCCGGGGCATTCCCGCTCGCGTTTTCTTGGGACGAGCACCGGAAGTCCTCGAGCTCAGCCCGTTTCCTTTGCTGCAAGTGCATTTCCAGTGGTTTCTGACACCGGACGAGCGTTCGCCACTCGTTGGAAGCTTCGGCCATCTTTTGGACCGTTTTGGGTCGCACCACAGTTCTCCCTCCAACGAGCTCGCTTCCCGACCTATACCTCCGGAAAACGTGTCAGGGAGCATGCCAGGAGTGTGGGTTGAAGTCCTCGGAGCAGGAGACCCGAAGATCGAAAGACTTATGACCAATACGGAGCAAAGGGAAGAAACCGTCGGGGGACCGCTTTTTACCCCAGGACGAGAAAACTGAGTCCGGGGCATTCCCGCTCGCGTTTTCTTGGGACGAGCACCGGAAGTCCTCGAGCTCAGCCCGTTTCCTTCGCTGCAAGTGCATTTCCAGTGGTTTCTGACACCGGACGAGCGTTCGCCACTCGTTGGAAGCTTCGGCCATCTTTTGGACCGTTTTGGGTCGCACCACAGTTCTCCCTCCAACGAGCTCGCTTCCCGACCTATACCTCCGGAAAACGTGTCAGGGAGCATGCCAGGAGTGTGGGTTGAAGTCCTCGGAGCACGAGACCCGAAGATCGAAAGACTTATGACCAATACGGAGCAAAGGGAAGAAACCGTCGGGGGACCGCTTTTTACCCCAGGACGAGAAAACTGAGTCCGGGGCATTCCCGCTCGCGTTTTCTTGGGACGAGCACCGGAAGTCCTCGAGCTCAGCCCGTTTCCTTCGCTGCAAGTGCATTTCCAGTGGTTTCTGACACCGGACGAGCGTTCGCCACTCGTTGGAAGCTTCGGCCATCTTTTGGACCGTTTTGGGTCGCACCACAGTTCTCCCTCCAACGAGCTCGCTTCCCGACCTATACCTCCGGAAAACGTGTCAGGGAGCATGCCAGGAGTGTGGGTTGAAGTCCTCGGAGCACGAGACCCGAAGATCGAAAGACTTATGACCAATACGGAGCAAAGGGAAGAAACCGTCGGGGGACCGCTTTTTACCCCAGGACGAGAAAACTGAGTCCGGGGCATTCCCGCTCGCGTTTTCTTGGGACGAGCACCGGAAGTCCTCGAGCTCAGCCCGTTTCCTTCGCTGCAAGTGCATTTCCAGTGGTTTCTGACACCGGACGAGCGTTCGCCACTCGTTGGAAGCTTCGGCCATCTTTTGGACCGTTTTGGGTCGCACCACAGTTCTCCCTCCAACGAGCTCGCTTCCCGACCTATACCTCCGGAAAACGTGTCAGGGAGCATGCCAGGAGTGTGGGTTGAAGTCCTCGGAGCACGAGACCCGAAGATCGAAAGACTTATGACCAATACGGAGCAAAGGGAAGAAACCGTCGGGGGACCGCTTTTTACCCCAGGACGAGAAAACTGAGTCCGGGGCATTCCCGCTCGCGTTTTCTTGGGACGAGCACCGGAAGTCCTCGAGCTCAGCCCGTTTCCTTCGCTGCAAGTGCATTTCCAATGGTTTCTGACACCGGACGAGCGTTCGCCACTCGTTGGAAGCTTCGGCCATCTTTTGGACCGTTTTGGGTCGCACCACAGTTCTCCCTCCAACGAGCTCGCTTCCCGACCTATACCTCCGGAAAACGTGTCAGGGAGCATGCCAGGAGTGTGGGTTGAAGTCCTCGGAGCACGAGACCCGAAGATCGAAAGACTTATGACCAATTCGGAGCAAAGGGAAGAAACCGTCGGGGGACCGCTTTTTACCCCAGGACGAGAAAACTGAGTCCGGGGCATTCCCGCTCGCGTTTTCTTGGGACGAGCACCGGAAGTCCTCGAGCTCAGCCCGTTTCCTTCGCTACAAGTGCATTTCCAGTGGTTTCTGACACCGGACGAGCGTTCGCCACTCGTTGGAAGCTTCGGCCATCTTTTGGACCGTTTTGGGTCGCACCACAGTTCTCCCTCCAACGAGCTCGCTTCCCGACCTATACCTCCGGAAAACGTGTCAGGGAGCATGCCAGGAGTGTGGGTTGAAGTCCTCGGAGCACGAGACCCGAAGATCGAAAGACTTATGACCAATACGGAGCAAAGGGAAGAAACCGTCGGGGGACCGCGTTTTACCCCAGGACGAGAAAACTGAGTCCGGGGCATTCCCGCTCGCGTTTTCTTGGGACGAGCACCGGAAGTCCTCGAGCTCAGCCCGTTTCCTTCGCTGCAAGTGCATTTCCAGTGGTTTCTGACACCGGACGAGCGTTCGCCCACTCGTTGGAAGCTTCGGCCATCTTTTGGACCGTTTTGGGTCGCACCACAGTTCTCCCTCCAACGAGCTCGCTTCCGGACCTATACCTCCGGAAAACGTGTCAGGGAGCATGCCAGGAGTGTGGGTTGAAGTCCTCGGAGCACGAGACCCGAAGATCGAAAGACTTATGACCAATACGGAGCAAAGGGAAGAAACCGTCGGGGGACCGCTTTTTACCCCAGGACGAGAAAACTGAGTCCGGGGCATTCCCGCTCGCGTTTTCTTGGGACGAGCACCGGAAGTCCTCGAGCTCAGCCCGTTTCCTTCGCTGCAAGTGCATTTCCAGTGGTTTCTGACACCGGACGAGCGTTCGCCACTCGTTGGAAGCTTCGGCCATCTTTTGGACCGTTTTGGATCGCACCACAGTTCTCCCTCCAACGAGCTCGCTTCCCGACCTATACCTCCGGAAAACGTGTCAGGGAGCATGCCAGGAGTGTGGGTTGAAGTCCTCGGAGCACGAGACCCGAAGATCGAAAGACTTATGACCAATACGGAGCAAAGGGAAGAAACCGTCGGGGGACCGCTTTTTACCCCAGGACGAGAAAACTGAGTCCGGGGCATTCCCGCTCGCGTTTTCTTGGGACGAGCACCGGAAGTCCTCGAGCTCAGCCCGTTTCCTTCGCTGCAAGTGCATTTCCAGTGGTTTCTGACACCGGACGAGCGTTCGCCACTCGTTGGAAGCTTCGGCCATCTTTTGGACCGTTTTGGGTCGCACCACAGTTCTCCCTCCAACGAGCTCGCTTCCCGACCTATACCTCCGGAAAACGTGTCAGGGATCATGCCAGGAGTGTGGGTTGAAGTCCTCGGAGCACGAGACCCGAAGATCGAAAGACTTATGACCAATACGGAGCAAAGGGAAGAAACCGTCGGGGGACCGCTTTTTACCCCAGGACGAGAAAACTGAGTCCGGGGCATTCCCGCTCGCGTTTTCTTGGGACGAGCACCGGAAGTCCTCGAGCTCAGCCCGTTTCCTTCGCTGCAAGTGCATTTCCAGTGGTTTCTGACACCGGACGAGCGTTCGCCACTCGTTGGAAGCTTCGGCCATCTTTTGGACCGTTTTGGGTCGCACCACAGTTCTCCCTCCAACGAGCTCGCTTCCCCGACCTATACCTCCGAAAACGTGTCAGGGAGCATGCCAGGAGTGTGGGTTGAAGTCCTCGGAGCACGAGACCCGAAGATCGAAAGACTTATGACCAATACGGAGCAAAGGGAAGAAACCGTCGAGGGACCGCTTTTTACCCCAGGACGAGAAAACTGAGTCCGGGGCATTCCCGCTCGCGTTTTCTTGGGACGAGCACCGGAAGTCCTCGAGCTCAGCCCGTTTCCTTTGCTGCAAGTGCATTTCCAGTGGTTTCTGACACCGGACGAGCGTTCGCCACTCGTTGGAAGCTTCGGCCATCTTTTGGACCGTTTTGGGTCGCACCACAGTTCTCCCTCCAACGAGCTCGCTTCCCGACCTATACCTCCGGAAAACGTGTCAGGGAGCATGCCAGGAGTGTGGGTTGAAGTCCTCGGAGCAGGAGACCCGAAGATCGAAAGACTTATGACCAATACGGAGCAAAGGGAAGAAACCGTCGGGGGACCGCTTTTTACCCCAGGACGAGAAAACTGAGTCCGGGGCATTCCCCGCTCGCGTTTTCTTGGGACGAGCACCGGAAGTCCTCGAGCTCAGCCCGTTTCCTTCGCTGCAAGTGCATTTCCAGTGGTTTCTGACACCGGACGAGCGTTCGCCACTCGTTGGAAGCTTCGGCCATCTTTTGGACCGTTTTGGGTCGCACCACAGTTCTCCCTCCAACGAGCTCGCTTCCCGACCTATACCTCCGGAAAACGTGTCAGGGAGCATGCCAGGAGTGTGGTTGAAGTCCTCGGAGCACGAGACCCGAAGATCGAAAGACTTATGACCAATACGGAGCAAAGG
>NW_026124044.1:0-7500 GCF_025177605.1 Cucumis melo
CAGATAGATGGGGGTAAACTAATGAGCTCGGATATTAATGAACTCTATAGAAGAGTTATATATCGGAACAATACTCTTATTGATCTATTAACAACAAGTAGATCTACGCCAGGAGAATTAGTAATGTGTCAGGAGAAATTGGTACAAGAAGCCGTGGATACACTTCTTGATAATGGAATCCGCGGACAACCAATGAGGGATGGCCATAATAAGGTTTACAAGTCGTTTTCCGATGTAATTGAAGGCAAAGAGGGAAGATTTCGGGAGACTCTGCTTGGCAAACGGGTCGATTATTCAGGACGTTCTGTGATTGTTGTAGGGCCTTCACTTTCATTACATCGATGTGGATTGCCTCGCGAAATCGCAATAGAGCTTTTCCAGACATTTTTAATTCGTGGTCTAATTCGACAACATTTTGCTTCGAACATAGGAGTTGCTAAGAGTAAAATTCGGGAAAAAGAACCCATTGTATGGGAAATACTTCAGGAAGTTATGCAGGGGCATCCCGTATTGCTAAATAGAGCGCCTACTCTGCATAGATTAGGCATCCAGGCCTTCCAACCTATTTTAGTGGAAGGACGTGCTATTTGTTTACATCCATTAGTTTGTAAGGGATTCAATGCAGACTTTGATGGGGATCAAATGGCTGTTCATGTACCTTTATCTTTGGAGGCTCAAGCAGAGGCGCGTTTACTTATGTTTTCTCATATGAATCTCCTGTCTTCAGCTATTGGGGATCCCATTTCTGTACCAACTCAAGATATGCTTATTGGACTCTATGTATTAACGAGCGGGAATCGCCGAGGTATTTGTGCAAATCGGTATAATCCATCTAATCGCAAAAATCATAAAAATGCAAAAATTTACAATAATAACTATAAATATACGAAAGAACCCTTTTTTTGTAATTCCTATGATGCAATTGGAGCTTATCGCCAGAAAAGGATCAATTTAGATAGTCCTTTGTGGCTCCGATGGCGACTAGATCAACGCGTTATTGCTTCAAGAGAAGCCCCTATCGAAGTTCACTATGAATCTTTGGGTACCCATCATGAGATTTATGGGTACTATCTAATAGTAAAAAAGTATAAAAAAAGAAATTCTTTGTATATACATTCGAACCACTGTTGGTCATATTTCTCTTTATCGAGAAATCGAAGAGGCTATACAAGGATTTTGCCGGGCCTGCTCATATGGTACCTAATCCTCTGGTATCTCACTCAGCTAAGTAATTATATGACACCGGTATGAATTTTGTTCTCTCCGGTTCAACTAGGACCATAGGTCCTGAATTTCTACGCGAATCAAGATCGAGAAAAGGAAGTTTTCCTAATCATTAACTCAAACCTATTGTCGAACCCCACTCAGCGTAATATGGAGGTACTTATGGCGGAACGGGCCGATCTGGTCTTTCACAATAAAGTGATAGATGGAACTGCCATTAAACGACTTATTAGCAGATTAATAGATCACTTCGGAATGGCATATACATCACACATCCTGGATCAACTAAAGACTCTGGGGTTCCAGCAGGCCACTGCTACATCCATTTCATTAGGAATTGATGATCTTTTAACAATCCCTTCTAAGGGATGGCTAGTCCAAGATGCTGAACAACAAAGTTTGATTTTGGAAAAACACCATCATTATGGAAACGTACACGCAGTAGAAAAATTACGCCAGTCCATTGAGATATGGTATGCTACAAGTGAATATTTGCGACAAGAAATGAATCCTAATTTTAGGATGACTGACCCTTTTAATCCAGTCCATATAATGTCTTTTTCGGGAGCTCGAGGAAATGCATCTCAAGTACACCAATTAGTAGGTATGAGAGGATTAATGTCAGATCCACAAGGACAAATGATTGATTTACCCATTCAAAGCAATTTACGTGAGGGGCTGTCCTTAACGGAATATATAATTTCTTGCTACGGAGCGCGGAAAGGAGTTGTGGATACTGCTGTACGAACATCGGATGCTGGATATCTTACACGTAGACTTGTTGAAGTAGTTCAACACATTGTTGTACGTAGAACCGATTGTGGAACCATCCGAGGGATTTTAGTGAGTCCTGGAAATAGGATGATTCCGGAAAGAATTTTTATCCAAACATTAATTGGTCGTGTATTAGCGGACGATATATATATGGGCCCGCGATGCATTGGTGTTCGAAATCAAGATATTGGTATTGGACTTATTAATCGATTCATAACCTTTCAAACCCAACCAATATCTATTCGGACTCCCTTTACTTGTAGGAGTACATCTTGGATCTGCCGATTATGTTATGGACGAAGTCCTACTCACGGGGACCTGGTAGAATTGGGAGAAGCCGTAGGTATTATTGCGGGTCAATCTATTGGAGAACCGGGTACTCAACTAACATTAAGAACTTTTCATACCGGCGGAGTATTCACAGGGGGGACTGCAGAACATATACGAGCTTCTTCTAATGGCAAAATCAAATTCAATGAGAATTTGGTTCATCCCACACGTACACGCCATGGGCATCCTGCTTTTTTATGTTATATAGACTTGTATGTAACTATTGAGAGTGAGGATATTATACATAACGTCACTATTCCACCAAAAAGTTTACTTTTAGTTCAAAATGATCAATATGTAGAATCAGAACAAGTGATTGCTGAGATTCGCGCGGGAACATACACTCTTAATTTAAAAGAGAGAGTTCGAAAACATATTTATTCTGACTCAGAGGGAGAAATGCATTGGAGTACCGACGTGTACCATGCACCCGAATTTACATATAGTAATGTCCATCTCTTACCAAAAAACAAGTCATTTATGGATATTATCAGGAGGTTCGTGCGGATGCAGTGTAGTCCCTTTTTCACTCTACAAGGATCAAGATCAAATTAACGTTCATTCTCTTTGTGTCGAAAGAAGATATATTTCTAGCCTTTCAGTAAATAATGATAAAGTGGGACAAAAATTTTATGGTCCGGATCTCTCTGGTAAAAACGAAAGCGGAATTCCTGATTATTCAGAACTTAATCCAATCCTATGTTACGGGTCAATCTAATCTCACATATCCTGCTATTTTCCACGGTAATTCTGATTTATTGGCAAAGAGGCGAAGAAATGGATTCATCATTCAATTTGAATCACTTCAAGAACGAGAAAAAGAACTACGACCCCCTTCCGGTATTTCGATTGAAATACCCATAAATGGTCTTTTTCGTAGAAATAGTATTCTTGCTTTTTTCGATGATCCTCAATACAGAAGAAATAGTTCAGGAATTACTAAATATGGGACTATAGGGGTGCATTCAATCCTCAAAAAAGAGGATTTGATTGAGTATCGAGGAGTCAAAGACTTTAAGCCAAAATACCAAATGCAAATGAAAGTGGATCGATTTTTTTTCATTCCCGAGGAAGTGCATATTTTACCAGAATCTTCTTCCATAATGGTACGGAACAATAGTATCATTGGAGTAGCTACACGACTAACTTTAAGTATAAGAAGCCGAGTAGGTGGATTGGTCCGAGTGGAGAAAAAAAAAAAAAGGATTGAACTCAAAATATTTTCTGGAGATATACATTTTCCTGGAGAGATGGATAAGATATCCCGACACAATGGCATCTTGATACCACCAGAAAGAGTAAAAAAAAATTCTAAGAAATCAAAAAAATCGAAAAATTGGATTTATGTCCAGTGGATCACACCTACCAAGAAAAAGTATTTTGTTTTTGTTCGACCTGTAATCATATATGAACTAGCCGACGGTATCAATTTAGTAAAACTTTTCCCACAGGATCTATTGCAAGAAAGGGATAATCTGGAGCTTAGAGTTGTCAATTATATACTTTATGGAAATGGAAAACCAATTCGGGGAATTTCTGGCACAAGCATTCAATTAGTTCGGACTTGTTTATTGTTGAATTGGGACCGAGACAAAAAAAGCTCTTCTATCGAAGACGCGCGCGCTTCCTTTGTTGAAGTAAGTACAAATGGTCTGGTTCGAAATTTCCTACGAATAGACTTAGGGAAATCCGATACTGCGTATATGAGAAAAAGGAAAGATCCGTCAGGTTCAGGATTGATCTTTAATAATGAGTCAGATCGCACGAATATCAATCCATTTTTTTCTATTTATTCCAAGACAAGGGTTCCACAATCTCCGAGTCAAAATCAAGGAACTATTCGTACGTTGTTCAATAGAAATAAGGAACGCCAATCTTTGATAATTTTGTCAGCATCGAATTGTTTGCAAATGGATCTATTCAACGATGTAAAAGATTATAATGTCATAAAAGAATCAAGTAAAAAGGATCCTCTAATTTCAATTAGGAATTCGTTAGGACCTTTAGGGGCGGCCCCTCAAATTGTGAATTTTTATTCATTTTATGACTTAATAACTCATAATCCGATCTCCCTAACTAAATATTTGCAACTTGACAATTTAAAACAGACTTTTCAAGTACTTAAATATTATTTAATGGATGAAAACGGGGGGATTTTCAATTCCGATCCATGCAGTAACATCGTTTTCAATACATTTAATTTGAATTGGCATTTTCTGCATCATAATTATCACAATAATTATTGTGAAGAAACACCTACAAGAACAAGAATTAGTCTTGGACATTTTTTTTTTGAAAATGTATGTATAGCCAAAAATAGACCACACCTAAAATCGGGTCAAATTATAATTGTTGAAGTTGATTCTGTAGTAATAAGATTAGCTAAGCCTTATTTGGCCACTTCAGGAGCAACTGTTCATCGCCATTATGGCGAAATGCTTTACGAAGGAGATACTTTAGTTACATTTATATATGAAAAATCACGATCTGGTGATATAACGCAGGGTCTTCCAAAAGTCGAACAAGTATTAGAAGTGCGTTCGATTGATTCAATATCGATGAGCCTAGAAAAGAGAATTGAGGGTTGGAACGAGCGTATAACAAGAATTCTTGGAATTCCTTGGGGATTTTTGATTGGTTCTGAACTAACGATAGTGCAAAGTCGTATCTCTTTGGTTAATAAGATCCAAAAGGTTTATCGATCCCAGGGGGTGGAGATCCATAATAGACATATCGAAATTATTGTACGTCAAATAACATCAAAAGTCTTGGTTTCAGAAGATGGAATGTCTAATGTTTTTTCACCTGGAGAACTCATTGGGTTGTTACGAGCGGAACGAACAGGGCGTGCTTTGGAAGAAGCGATCTGTTACCGAGCCGTATTATTGGGAATAACGAAAGCATCTCTAAATACTCAAAGTTTCATATCGGAAGCAAGTTTTCAAGAAACTGCTCGAGTTTTAGCAAAAGCCGCCCTCCGAGGTCGTATCGATTGGTTGAGAGGTTTGAAAGAGAACGTTGTTCTAGGAGGAATGATACCAGTTGGTACCGGATTCAGAGAATTAGCGCACCGTTCGAGGCAACATAACAATATTCCTTTAGAACCCCCCCCAAAAAAAATTTTCGAGGGGGAAATGAGAGATATTTTGTTCCACCACAAAGAATTATTTGATTTTTTCATTTCAACGAATTTACATGATACATCAGAACAAGCATTTCTAGGATTTAATGATTCATAAAAGTGGAGTCATCCTGTTAACTAGCCGCGTTAATTTGGTAATAAGATAATAACGAATAGAAAAAAATTAATGGCTTGGATTGTGTATCAACAGTCAATCCCCGGTCGAGGTAGAGGATAAGGTTCCATGGGAACAATTATTTATTTCTATTTCAGCTCGTCTCTTTTTTTAAGAAAAAAAAGCGAGGAAGTGGGGGGAGAAATGACAAGAAGATATTGGAACATCCATTTGGGAGAGATGATGGAGGCAGGAGTTCATTTTGGTCATGGTACTAGGAAATGGAATCCTAGAATGGCACCTTATATCTCTGCAAAACGTAAAGGTATTCATATTATAAATCTTACTCAAACTGCTCGTTTTTTATCAGAAGCTTGTGATTTAGTTTTTGATGCAGCAACTAGGGGCAAACAATTCTTAATTGTTGGTACCAAAAATAAAGCAGCGGATTCAGTAGCCCGGGCTGCAACAAGGACTCGGTGTCATTATGTTAATAAAAAATGGCTCGGGGGGATGTTAACAAATTGGTCTACTACAGAAACGAGACTTCATAAGTTCAGGGACTTGAGAACGGAACAAAAGACGGGGGGACTCAACCGTCTTCCGAAAAGGGATGCCGCTATGTTGAAGAGACAATTATCTCACTTGCAAACATATCTGGGCGGGATTAAATATATGACGGGGTTACCCGATATTGTAATAATCGTTGATCAACAAGAAGAATATCGGGCTCTTCAAGAATGTATCACGTTGGGAATTCCAACTATTTGTTTAATTGATACAAATTGTGACCCCGATCTCGCAGATATTTCGATTCCAGCGAATGATGATGCTATAGCTTCAATCCGATTAATTCTTAACAAATTAGTATTTGCAATTTCGGAGGGTCGTTCTAGCTCTATACGAAATTCTTGATTAATAATAAGATAAATCAATTTTGGGGGGAACTCCATAGATTTCGGGAATTGGTTACTATTCCCGAATCGCACAAAAGAGATAAAAAAAACTAGGGATATTGTAATGTAATAAATTGGTATCAAAAATAGACAACTCAAGGCAAGTAAAAAAAAAGACAGTCGAATCAAAATAATTTGTTTTACAGTTCTATTTCTTTCAGAGGGCAATATGAATATTCTATTATGTTCTATCAACACACAAAAAGGGTTATACGATATATCTGGTGTGGAAGTCGGCCAACACTTGTATTGGCAAATAGGAGGTTTCCAAGTCCATGCCCAAGTACTTATTACTTCTTGGGTTGTAATTGCTATCTTATTAGGTTCAGCCATTATAGCTGTTCGTAATCCACAAACCATTCCTACTGACGGTCAGAATTTCTTCGAATATGTCCTTGAATTCATTCGAGACGTGAGCAAAACTCAGATTGGCGAAGAATATGGTCCATGGGTTCCCTTTATTGGAACTATGTTTCTATTTATTTTTGTTTCGAATTGGTCAGGAGCTCTTTTACCTTGGAAAATCATACAGTTACCTCACGGAGAGTTAGCCGCACCCACAAATGATATAAATACTACTGTTGCTTTAGCTTTACTCACATCAGTAGCATATTTTTATGCGGGTCTTAGCAAAAAAGGATTAAGTTATTTCGGTAAATACATTCAACCAACTCCAATCCTTTTACCCATTAACATCTTAGAAGATTTCACAAAACCCTTATCACTTAGTTTTCGACTTTTCGGAAATATATTAGCTGATGAATTAGTAGTTGTTGTTCTTGTTTCTTTAGTACCTTTAGTAGTTCCTATACCTGTTATGTTCCTTGGATTATTTACAAGTGGTATTCAAGCTCTTATTTTTGCAACTTTAGCTGCAGCTTATATAGGCGAATCCATGGAGGGTCATCATTGATTAGTTTTCTAAATACTCTTTTTTTTAGCTTAGACCAAGGCAATGTATACATGGCTCAAGATAATCT
>NW_026124044.1:12500-20000 GCF_025177605.1 Cucumis melo
AAATGTGTGAGAATTCCGGAAATTGCATATTGAATTCAATGATGCATTACATTAACTAATACATTAGTTAAAATTTAGTTAAAATTAAGTAAATTGAAAATTTTTATTTGAGTAATTCCATTATTAATTAATTTCTATTTATAATATATATAAATTATAAGATAAGAATATTATAAGATAAGATAAGCGGATAGCGGGAATCGAACCCGCATCGTTAGCTTGGAAGGCTAGGGGTTATAGTCGACGTTGATTCATCATTTTGAACTGAACGTCTCTAATTCAAAACCGAACGTGAAACTTTGGTTTCATTCGGCTCCTTTATGGAAGATGGATAAATTCCTAAATTTATAAGATGTAAACAAAAAAAAATACCATCCATAACATCTATGTCAGCCTTTCCGTCTGAATGCATTCAAAAGGACCCGCTTTATAGATGATCCCTATACAAGAGGAGATTATAACAATCTTTCCAGTTATTTATTTCGTTCCCTATTTCTATTTAATATAATCCTTAGGAAAAGTATTTTGTTTCCGCCGAGCTAAAAAAACGATGTCGACGTCTCTAGTAAACCAAAGACATTGTTTAATAGCTATTTTGTTTTGCTTCAATCTCCCTTATACAAAGAAAAAATTGAAGATTTAGTTACGATTAGAAAAAATTCCACCTTTATCCATGGATCCCTTATTCCTTCAATTGGAAGTATTGATCCAATTCAATAAAATTATGTTTCGTAATTTCATGATCCAATTTTTTCAATTTAGAACATATTTTTGGATACAAATCACGAGAATTTTTATTTTTCCTCGAATCTTTCATCGAGAGGTAAAGGATTAAATCCTTTTAAGAAATAAAGTTTTTGATCGGAATATTAATCAACCCGAAGGATCCCTTAACTATTAAGGGATTAATAGAACGAATCGCACTTTTACCACTAAACTATATCCGCTACAATGCAATTATTGTATATAAATGGACCTTTTGTCGAAGACGAAAATAAGTCGTATTAATAAGTAATAAAAAGATCGGATCAGAAAATAATCATGAAAATTTGAGCGTTGACGTATTTTCATCAGGGCCACTAATGAGATTAGGAAAAGAGGACTCGTTTTAATTAACTAATTAACAAGTTTTTTATTCTAGTAAAGTACTAAAAAATAATAATAAGAAATCGAACCTTGATTCTATATCATCTTTTTCTGTATCATAGGAATTGAAATAATAAATCTTCTTAGGATTCTTGTTGTTTCTATTTTTTTTTTTTTTCAAAAACATTTTCAAATCAAATAAATAATTTGATCTACGATTTATTGGAACAAAAAAAGCCCGGCTAGGTACTGACCAGGCCAGGCCGTGGAACTAAAAATAAAAAGAAAAGGGCTTTTCGGATGAAATAAACTAAAAAAGGTACTTTCTTTTTATTTATAAATATTTTTATGAATCTTTAATATATTGGTATTATTTATATATTAGGATTGAAGATATCTCTTCTTTTGAGCCCTTATCTAATGAAATCTAATTTATCTAAATGGAATTCCTAATAAAAAAAAGTTTTTATCGATTTGATAGATATCCATCGATATATCTAGATAATTATCTATATCAATATAATGAAATTATATATCTATAAAGGGGTAGATAAAGATAATAAAGAGAGATAAAGAAGGGCTTTTTTCAAGCCTTTATTTTCTATTTTTTATACAATGTATCATAGTAATTATCCTTTTTCAATTTGGGGAGAGATGGCTGAGTGGACTAAAGCGTCGGATTGCTAATCCGTTGTACGATTTTTTTGTACCGAGGGTTCGAATCCCTCTCTTTCCGTTTCTGTCAATTACTTGGTATTTTTTTATAGTTGAGGAAAGATGTGGAATAGATAAAATGTTAAGAACATTTCAAAATCAAGCAAGGAAAAAAAATCTGATTTTGTTATTCTTCACGCCCCGGATTACGTCCCGGGTCATTAGATAGGAATCCGAAAATGAAGAGAGAAACAAAGAATATTACTACTGTATAAACAAATAGTTTGAGAGTAAGCATTACACAATCTCCAAGATCATTTTTTTTTTAAGAGAATAGATTCTCTATTTTAATCTGGTTTGACACCAAGAAATGCAGTGAAGTTATTTCTATAAATAGGAAAAAATTTTAAGAGTTGAGTCCTTGATTACTCAAAATTGGATTTCATACCCACAATTCTATATTGTGGGGGACTCGAAGAGGGTCGTTCAAAGGAAAAAAGTAAGAATAAGAAAATGAGAGTGATCCAGATTTATCATAGCTATAGAATAATTTCAATATTGGATTCAACTTAAAGCTTCAGACTGTATGTACAACTTATCTGATCTTATAACTAGTTAGAATCTTTTTTTTTTTTTTTCTAGTAAATCATGAATTTGTCTCGGACAGTATTAAAAATATTATCGAAAGCTTACAGCAGCTTGCCAAACAAAAGCTAATAGAAAAAAGAATAGAGGTATTACTGGCATAACATCTACTATTGGATTCAAAAAAGCGTAGGCCTCGGGCAATTTGGCGACGAAAAAACTACTTGAATAAAGGAAAGAATTAAGACAGATACCGATGAAACTTAAGATATTAAGCATAACAATTTTTTTTTCTTTGTTCTTGAAGATAATTGTATTTCTTTTGATTTGATTGAGTTATTAATCCCCTATTATTGCTATGATATAAGGGATAAGGGAAAAATTAATAACATAAAGTAGGTCAAAAAACCTTTCTTTGATTTGAACTCAGCCAATCAAAAATCCTTCAATTCTCAAATAAAACGAGAATAGAAGAAATCCTACTTTCATACAATATCTTAATGGAATTATATGTAATGATCAATAAATTGAGTTTAATTGGATCTATAAACGTATCAAAATCTGAGCAACAATCTAATTTATTCTATAAATATTTGTACTGGAATTGACGACTAAGCACTACCAATATTAGTGTTTATTAGTGTTGAATATAAATGGGGCGTGGCCAAGTGGTAAGGCAACGGGTTTTGGTCCCGCTATTCGGAGGTTCGAATCCTTCCGTCCCAGAGTATGCGTATTATTATTATATATAATAATAGTATATTATAAGATATATGGAAAAATATTCGATATCAGACTATAGATTGCCGTTTTAAACAACCTTATGCTTAAGAGTCTAAATATAGATCGAATGTGATTGTTCTTTATTATTTTCTTATAATGATGCATTTCAGAAATGCGAAAGCCTCTATTATTCTCTATCTCTTAAATGGTTTGTGAAACCCGAGTATTTTTTTTCTGTGGATTTCTGAATTATAAACACGAAGGTCTTGTGTTTTTGGCACTAATGGAATTGAATTAATGGTCTTAAGAAACTTAAGACCTATTTAGGGTTTAGGGTACTAAATTTTAGAGTCAAATAAAAAAAAATAGGTAGGAACAATCGTTTACTCTAGATCTGTTTGACTTTCGCCTTATACAAGATAGTCTAGCACCTCCGAAACTAGTCCAGTCCCCCGTAGGATCCTTTTTTTATTTATGATGCATCTACTCGATCTAATTGGGGGTAGATAGGAGTTAATCCATAACGGAAGATATCAATTTGAATATCTGCCCGAATCTGATTAACAAAGAATCAAGTTACATATGTAACATATTATGTATTTCTTTTCACCTCATTTTTTCGTATGTTTGTCTGTAATGAATAATTGTAAATCCAAGTAACAATTCATACATCTTTTTCACTTTATTTTAAGGAAAGATTATTGAGTCTCTTAAGTTAAATAAACTAGGCAGAAAATGCTGATATGTATGTATTGTTATTATCTATTTTTATCGTTTTATTTCTTTTTTTTTTTTTTATTTTAGATCTATCTAATTGATGGGTTAATCCCGAATATACATTTATTTATCATAATCAAATGTAATAAATCCTTTACAAAAATTTATTCAAATAATATTATAATATAATATTTAGGTAGTAAATTTTCAATCAAGTAAATCTTTTTAATTATTTCTTATGAGTCCTTGGTACTCGAAGAAGTGTTAAACTCGTGAATCCATTCTATGAAGAAATTGAAAAATGGAGATTCTTAATTATTCGTAATTAATTATTTCTTAATTGATTTTATAGAAATTTCAAAAAATCTCTCTCTATCTAGAAAATATCTATATATAGAGAAATAAATATTGCACTCATACAAAAAAATGTTATTGATACAATATATACAATAAAATATGGGTTTCAATAAATTGAAGTATTGCTAAGACTTTTTCAAAAACTACCCATGTCATAAGAGTATAGATTACTATGGACCAACTAACCCAATGACTATACATGATTCCATAAATGAATCAATTACATACCAGTTCCAAGAAATTAGAGGTTATGGTAAAACTTCGTTTAAAACGATGTGGTAGAAAGCAACGTGCGACTTGAAGGACATGATCCACTGTGGATTCTTACACCCACCATTTTATATTATATAGGAATGAAGATGCTCTTGACTCGACATAGTTTGTTCGGTTGCACTCGAGCTCTTTTTTTTTTTTAGGGTTTTTGATGTAAATAGTACATGATGGAGCTCGAGTAGAAAGTATTGATTCATTTATCAAGGGCAGAGATCTAGGGTTAGTGTCAATCAATAAGTTAAAACTACTTCGTAAGTATAGGTTCGGTATACAAATCGAAAGGATCCAATTCGAACAAGTTTCAAATTCAAACATCAAATTGGATTAAAAGTGTATCACACGAGAATCCATTATTTATATGATTCTTTGATAAAAAGGAAATCAAAAAAAATGGTATGTTGCTACCATTTTGAAACGATTAAAGATCACCGAAGTAATGTCTAAACCCAATGATTCAAGGAAAGGATAAAGGATCCCGGAACAAGTAAAAATCTTTTTCAATTGTCTCAATAACTAAACTAGATCAGAATGAAGAATCGAAATAGATTCTAACGGAGACAGGCAAAAATAAAGAGGTTAGAGACCGCTCAATAAATGAAATGCTTAAGCTTAAGGGTTTTTTTTCCTTTGCGTGAGAGTTATCCAACTTGAGTTATGGGGATAAGAATGAGTTTTTTTTTTCAAAAGAAAAACAAAAGAATAAGAAAAAAATTTTTAAATCATAGTCTAATTGATTTAATAATCTATAGATCTATTTGACATTAATTAGAATTCTATACATAACTTTGAATTTCCTCGAGCCGTACGAGGAGAAAACTTCTTATACGGTTCTGGGGGGGGTACTTAAAATTTACATCTATCCCAATGAGCCGTTTATCGAATCATTGCAATTGATGTTCGATGCCGAAGAGAAGGAAGAGATCTTCGTAAAGTGGGTTTTTATGATCCGATAAAGAATCAAACCTATTTAAATGTTCCTGCTATTCTATATTTCCTTGAAAAGGGTGCTCAACCTACAGGAACTGTTCATGATATTTTAAAGAAGGCAGGTGTTTTTACGGAACTTCACCTTAATCAATAACCGAAATTCCATTTTTATTAATGAAATAAAAAAACGAGGGTGTGATAACTTAACTTGTATATAGCTTTGACTAACCTTTTCTTTAGTATTTCCCCCTCTCTCTTGTTCTATTCATACTATACACTTATTACCTTAAAATTGCGTCTTCGCTAATGAAAAAATCGATTTTTATTTTATTGATATAAATTGATCTAAGATGAATAGAAAAAAAATATATCGGGTTTATTCAATCCACAAACCCGATATATTTTTTTCTACTTCTTCCTTAATTTCTTCTTTCGCCTACATCTTTTATGTCTATCTATGTTGATTATCTCTATAGTGCCAATCTAAGTACGTAGTTTTTTTTAATTCTTTTCTATTATTTTAATAGAATTTATTATTATTAGAATATTTTCTCTTATTCTATTTTGTTAACTTTATCTAGTTAAATATAGTTATTCAACTCAAATTGTTATTTCCATTTGTTTTTTATTCATTTATAATTCTTTTGTTTTGTCCATTATAGGCGTTTTTCATTATTCACATTAATATTGACAACAGTGTATCAAACAAATATAATCCGATTGTGTATAAATGAAGCTAGTTATCTCCCTTTCATGACCCTTGCTTTTCACGCACATGATGGTCTCATTGTATTTTTTGTGATACAAAAAATTACTTTTGTGTAAGTGATATAAGAAGTTTTTTTTATTGCAATATTTTGATTACGTCATCTAATTTCATTTCTTTTGTTATTTTGATTCCGATTGTATCTACACAGAAAAATTTTTCATATTTTGGGGTTGCTAACTCAATGGTAGAGTACTCGGCTTTTAAGTGCGGCTAGCATCTTTTACACATTTCTATGAAGTAACAGATTCGTCCATACTATCGGTAGAGTTTGTAAGACCGCGACTGATCCTGAAAGGAATGAATGGAAAAAGCAGCATGTCGTATTAATGGAAAATTCTAGTAATATTTTTACCTTACTAGATTAGGCCAAACTTGTTTGAATTCTTGATGCGGAAAAAAAAGTAAAGTCGGGTCGAATGAATAAATGGATAGGGCACTATGCTCCAATTATAGAGAAATAAAAAGTAACGGGCTTATGTTCTTAATTTGAATGATTCGCCGATCTAATTAGACGTTAAAACTATATTAGTGCTTGATGCGGGAAGGACTTTTCTTATGAGTGAGTTATCCATTTTTTTCTAAGTCCTAACTATTAGTTACTCTACGTTATGAGGTAGAGGGGAATGTGTAGAAGAAGCAGTATATTGATAAAGAGTTTTTTTCCAAAATCAAAAGAGCGATTGGGTTGAAAAAATAAAGGATTTCTAACCATCTTTTTTATCCTAAAATAGAAACCAATTAGATGACAAAAGAAAAGAGAGGATAGAGAGTCCGTTGATAAGTCTTACCTATTTACGAGGTATCTATTATTATTCTTTATTTTACTGTAATACCTTGTTTTGACTGTATCGCACTATGTATCATTTGATAACCCAATAAATCCCATTATCGTATCCCCAGTTCAAATGAAATTTTAAATGGCGGAATTTAAAGGATATTTAGAACTTGAGAAATCTCGGCAACGTGACTTCCTATACCCACTTATCTTTCGGGAGTATATTTACGCATTTTCTCATGATCATTTTTTAAATGGATCCATTTTGTTGGAAAATTCTGGTTATGACAAAAAATCCAGTTTACTAATGGTAAAACATTTAATTACTCGAATGTATCACCAGAATCATTTTTTTTTTTTGTCGACTAATTATTATAACAAAAATCCTTTTTGTGGGTACAATAACAATTTGTATTCTCAAATGTTATCAGAAGGGTTTGCAGTCATTGTGGAAATTCCATTTTCCCTACGATTAGTATCTTCCTTAAAAGAAGAAGAAATCGCAAAATCTTATAATTTACGATCAAGTCATTCAATATTTCCTTTTTTAGAGGATAAATTCCCACATTTAAATTATGTGTCAGATGTATTAATACCCTATCCCCTCCATCTGGAAATTTTAGTTCAAATCCTT
>NW_026124045.1:0-17500 GCF_025177605.1 Cucumis melo
ATTCTATCGGTTATTGGCTTCGGGCTAGAAAGCGAAGATTGGGTAAAATGTGAATCCGACTGGTTGGTTTATAATAATTTAGGAAGCAGATTCTAATAGTCCCAAAATTCAATGAAATTAGACGTGAAATCTCGAAATATTTCTTTTGTGTTTGTAGTTATATTTTTTGTTTGAATCTTTTTTATTTTAAGGAATTGGTTAGTCGTCCAGTAACAAGTAACAGTAGTACATAGGATTCGATGAACGAAACAGAACAACGAATAGAAGAATAATAAATATTCGTAATGCACGCATTATTGTTTTATATTAGACTCAAAACGATCGTTCTTCAACTAATTAGAAGAATGTTTTTAATATGGAAAGAATAAGAATAAATGGAGAACCTAGTTTCGAGTGATCTGATCGTGCGATACTTTTTTTCTTTTTAAAAAAAGATTTTATGGAAATGAACCCCACTACATAAAATCTAATTAGTGGGAATACAATTTCATAAATAAAGGCATTATAAGGTCATTCATTCTTCAGCGATTCAAAGAGCATTTCATTTTTGGAATCAAGTTACACAACATAGTTTATTTATTATTTTTCTTTTTTTTTTTTTTTTTTCTTTCTAATTATTTAGAATCCATTTAATAGATTTATATATTTACTAGATTTATATATTAAATTATTGTTTATAAATTCTTTATAATAAGAATATTTGTTTTGAAAACTCAAGAGTTGTTCAATGAATCCCTTGATTCCGAATTGCGGGATAGAGAGACAGATGATGAAATTGATTTCTTACCTATGTCACAAGATTTTTGTTAGTATCATCTATAATCATAATAATAGATGAATCAAAAACTTTCAATTGAATATATTTTTTCAATTAGTATTTTTACTTATCCATCCGCGTATCTTTCAAAAATAGAAACTTAGGGAAGTGCTTTATAAACATATGGATAAAAAATAACGTATTTCATTTAGCCTCGTCATGCCTACTATCACTAGTTATTTCGGTTTTTCTACTAGCAGTTTTAACTATAACCTCAGCTCTATTTATCGGTCTGAACAAGATACGACTTATTTGATTAAAATTCATTGAATGCACAATTCAAAAAAAAGAAAGATTTCGGTGTTATTCAATATATTCTATATATTGTAGAGTTCTTTACCTTGTCAATTCAATTTCGAATTCTTGGTCATTGAGATTCATGGGCAATACCGATTAATATTTTAAGGATAGATATTACCTCTCCTTTTCCTCGTTCAACTAAATTGAAATGATTGAAGTTTTTCTATTTGGAATCGTATTAGGTCTAATTCCTATTACTTTGGCTGGATTATTTGTGACCGCATATTTACAATACAGACGGGGGGATCAGTTGGACCTTTGATTAATTAACAGTTCTTTTTTTTGATTGACCCCCTACTTGCTTTATAGGAGGTAAAATTTTGATTTCTGTTGAATTATTTCAGTATCATTTTGATTTAACAACAACAAGAATCGAATCACGCTCTATAGGATTTGAACCTACGACATCGGGTTTTGGGAGACCCGCGTTCTACCGAACTGAACTAAGAGCGTTTTATTATCAAACTAAAAGCAACCCGAATATATCTTCGATACATATATTATCATAGAGAATATCATAAAATTAAATAAAAAAAGATTGATTCGATATATGTATGTTCAATTTTTATGGATCTCAATTGATTCCTCGTTACTGTTCAGAAGATAAGTAATAGGTAGGGATGACAGGATTTGAACCCGTGACATTTTGTACCCAAAACAAACCGCGCTACCAAGCTGCGCTACATCCCTTTCAATTGGTCTACAGTGTTATTGTAGAGAATCCCTGTCTTGTTTTCCACATTTTTTATTTATTTCCTCCATTGGTATACACAAATTATCTTGCCATTTCTTCTTTTTTGTCTCATATCATATATAAAATATAATAAAAATAATAAAAAGACTTATATACGTATGAAATAATAAATATTAAATCCGCCGTAAAGAAAAATGAATATTTTGGGGTGGGGCGGAAAGCTACATATTTTTTTTAATAAAAAAGGGAATATCTACCGAATTGAACTGTTGTACATTTCAATTTGAATTAGGAAATTCCGCGGACAATACAAGCGGTTATTAACTATATATACATTTGATGGTATGTAATACCAGTATGTATTACAAATTACTATAAAGTAGGAGGGTTTTCAATGCGAGATCTAAAAACATATCTCTCCGTGGCACCGGTAGTAAGTACTATATGGTTCGGGGCTTTAGCGGGGTCTATTAATCGAGATCAATCGTTTATTCCCGGATGCGTTGGTATTCCCGTTTTTTTTCATTCTAGTTATTGACTTGGGAAGGGGTGAAGAAGATTAGAAAAACAATCAAATATCTTTGACTAATCCCCTTCCCCCTTCTTTTTTTTTAGAGTTTTTTAGACTTAGAATAAGTTAGAAAGAATCAAAATGGATTCAACCTCAGTCAAACTCGGACGCGGCGCCAGGTTCAAATTTAATTAATAAAAGAGTGAGAACGAAAATGAAAATGTGATGGCTAGGGGCAACAATATCATACAAAATACTTAAATGAAAAACTGTACTGCGATTCTAAATTTAGAAATTATTGTATTACTATATTTTAATATTTGATTGTAACGAAATCTTTCATAATTTTATTTCGAGTTACCAATTTTTCTTTTTTCTTCATTTTGGATCGGAAAATGGAAGAGTTGCGTGAATCAAAAATCCAAGGGAGGTTCATGGCCAAGGGTAAAGATGCCCGAGTAACTGTTATTTTGGAATGTACTCGTTGTGTTCGAAACGGTGTTAATAAGGAATCAATAGGGATTTCCAGATATATTACTCAAAAGAATCGACACAATACGCCTAGTCGATTGGAATTGAGAAAATTCTGTCCCCGGTGTTACAAACATACGATTCATGGGGAGATAAAGAAATAGATCGAACCGATCGGCTGTGTGTCACCCTTTTCCAATCCAAGGAAGATGAAAAATTACATATATTAGACATATTTTAGATTTAAATATAAACAAACCAAATCCTATTTCGATCGGATCTAAAATGATTTAGAATTAAGAAATAGGATTTTCGGGATAAGGAATAAAAAAACCATGGATAAATCCAAGCGACTCTTTCTTAAATCCAAACGATCTTTTCGTAGGCGTTTGCCCCCGATTCCATCGGGGGATCGAATTGATTATAGAAACATGAGTTTAATTAGTCGATTTATTAGTGAACAAGGAAAAATATTATCTAGACGGGTAAATAGATTGACCTTTAAAACAGCAACGCTTAATTAACTATTTGCTATAAAACAAGCTCGATTTTATCTTTGTTACCTTTTCTTAATAATGAGAAACAATTTGAAAGAAGCGAGTCGACCGCTAGAACTATTGGGTCTTAGAACCAGGAATAAATAGACTTAGCTTACTCTTTAATTGAATTAAAATTCTAATCCAAACTCAACCGCAGATTGATTCTTTGTTCGAAAAATCCGAAAATCTAGATTCGATTGTCGTGTCGTAAGAAAAAGAAAGAATAGTGGAAGAAGAATAAATCGTTTTTTTTTTTATTGAACATATTTGCTCATTTTGACCACTTTATCATATTTTATCATACTAATTTCTACTCTACCTTCTCGGAGTTCATTCTCCAGAGAACTCCATTTTAAGCATTCCGCTGGATTCTTTTGCAATCTTCGTATTTTTATGATCTCATTGGAAATCATATAAAGACAATTTCTATTTAATATCGCGATTTGGGCAAGTATTTTACGATTAAGAAGCAACTGCCTCTTGTACAGATTGTGTATGAATCTACTATAACTGTAGTCTACCTTATTAGATCGAATTACTGCATTTATTCGAGCGATCCACAACTGTCGAAAATTTCTTTTTTGCCTACCTCTATCCCGATAAGCTGAAGCCAAAGCTCTTATTTTCTGTTGAGTAATAGTTCGAGTAAGTCTTGAATGAGCCCCTCGAAAGCTTGATGCAAATAAACGAATTTTTGTTCTACGTCTCCGAGCTATATATCCTCGTTTAATTCTAGTCATTGAATAAATGAAACTTTGATGAATAACTAATGGATTTCCTTTCTTTCAGTTATTCCTTTCTCCTTTCCTAGTCTATTAATAACAAAACGTATTTTTCCAATGTATAAAATAAAAATTCCAATGGCTTTTGCTACTATAACCTTCCCGACCACTATTTCTTTTTTTGTTCTAATCACCCCAAAATACGAAATAGTATTTTTACTAGGTATAAAAAACAAAAATAGAGTAAATAAATAAAAATAGAAATGGATAAAGAAATAGTGGGTTCCTTCGTTTCTATGGTTACTTCTTAAACGGTGAGGTCCTCTCTATACACCGGAGCTCCTTCTTTTATTTCATCAATGTTATTGTTAACTTGTACAGTTCACCCTCTTTGGCTCTACCCATGAATTATCTAGTAATCGGTCTTTCACAACGAGATCTACCTATACAGTAACGGTATTTAATTATGAAGATTGGTTGGGTAGCTGACCCTCTTAGTCCGTTCTTGGAAGAATAAGGCTATAATCCTTCTGTTAAATAGGATTTCCTCTGCTTAATGGATAAGCATTTGTTACCAATGGGGAATTCTTTCTCATCTAAAATTGAAAATAGAGATGATTGGATTTGCACCAATAGAAACCATAAATTTGATACACAATAAAAGGATACGATAAATCTTTGTTTATTTATTTTCGGTAGTGAACGGATTTCTTCCATTCATTCTATCCTATTCACTGTACTTATAACTGATACGGGAAAAATTTTGTACTTTCTTTTGTCCCGGTCCATGGTCTAAACGAGTCGCACATACACCCTAGTACATGTTCCTCGACGCTGAGGGCATCCCCGAAGGGCGGGCGATTTGGTGACATTTCTGATTGGCTGTCTTGTGTTTCTAATAAGTTGTTTAATAGTTGGCATGTTGAATTGTATACATAATGAGTTGGTTTAGATCAATCCTAACCGGATGATTATGAATTACTTCTATATTCGATATTAATAATTAATATGATTAATAGTAATATATTAACCCCGGTAAAAAGAGAAAATCGAAAATTTCGGATTTTTGCGTGAAATACCTGCTATTTGTTATTCAACCGCTACAAGATCAACAATTCCATGAGCTTGGGCTTCTGTTGCTGACATAAAAACATCCCTTTCCATGTCTTCGGATATAACCCATAAGGGTTTGCCTGTTCTTTGTACATAAACCCTTGTGAGGATTTCGCGCAGCCTCAGTAGTTCTTTCGCTTCCAGGATAAATTCTACCGTTTGTGCCTCATAAAAAGAACTAGCAGGTTGATGGATCATTACCCTGATGATTTAATAAATGGTTTTCTCTATCTTACATCATTATCATGATGAGTCAAAGATAATAAAAAAAAGATAGGATTAACAACCGTACAGGCATCCTTTGTGCAGTGCATACGGCTCCACAATGGAATTCATTTTTACCTTCCAGCGAAGGAATAGAAAATATAGGATCTAGCAGACCCAGAGCAGTAAATGATCCAATAACCACCCTTCCTTTTTTTTTAGTAATTTCAAAATACTATGATGGTTCCGTTGCTTTATGATTTCGTTTGTTATTCAGCAATCCCAAAGTTTCTTTTTTTTATTTTTTTTCTTAAAAATAAATATTTCGTAGTCTTTCATAACAGAAATATTGTTAAGAGTCTTCCGTCGTGAAAACAAAAAAGTTTGTGACGCTGAAAGAGGCCTCCGCGATAAATCAGCCTACAATCGGAAATGCCTTTTATCTCATACTACTCTTTCGATACATAACCTAATGGTTTAGAAAAAAAAAATTCTCATATCGAATTCAAAGTGCCATGCTATTATTACTTAATATTTTATATGGCGAAGGCATAGTTTTCTTTTTGTCTAAAAAAAAACTCATTGGCGCCGAGCGTGCGGGAATGCTAGACGTTTGGTAATTTCTCCTCCGACTAGAATAAAAGATCCCATTGAAGCGGCTAATCCCATGCATATTGTCTGTACATCTGGTTGCACAAATTGCATAGTATCATAAATACCTAATCCGCTTATTACCCCTCCACCGGGAGAGTTTATAAATAAATACAGATCTTTGGTATCATCCTCCATACTGAGATATACCATAAGACTAATAAGTTGATTCGAAATATCACTATCAACCTCTTGGCCTAAAAAAAGTAATCTTTCTCGATAAAGTCGGTTGATTAGGATAAAATTGTATCCCTTAAGAACCGTACGGGCACCTTTTGATGCATACGGTTCAAAAAAAATAGCGAAAAAAGAATCAATGTTTAGATTTTAGCCTTCTTTAGAGGACTCTTTCTAACTTCTAATGAAGGGGCTTTTTCTTACCTTCCATTTTTTTTTCAAAATGGATGAGTTTTGTCCTTTGGCCCGCGGTCGTTTATCTATACTATAAATTTCAATAAATAAAAAAACAATTCATTAAATTTTCAATTTATCGAACTAACTTTTCATTGATATATTGTTTCATCGAGATTCAATTTCAATTCCGATGTCATTTTCTTGTTCCAAAATGGTCTTCTTCAATTCTTTTAGGTTTATGCTCTACTCCGAGTCAAGATCTGCCCGATTTGGATTTGCACATATAGGACAAATGCCCCCAATAGCATGGCTTTTTGCTACGACTTCTTTTTTTTTTTTCAATTTACTTCATATTACTCGATTGATTAAAAGTTTTCTATCAATGCTATTGATAAATCGAATATGATACAAGTAGTAGTAATCATAGAATAGATAGATTCCAAATTGAGTTTTTTCTAAGCGGAGCCTGGATACTTCATTTTATTAGTACAACCGAGAAAACCATAAATTATTCTAATTGATAATATTAATCTGGATACCCCCCAAAAAATAGATCTAATTGCACTTCACGCTCCAAATTTTTGATGATTAAATCAATCCGTCTTGGGCGAAAGAGAGGATATCTCGATCGGGGGAGAGAACGGGGAAATACCATATGACCCAATATATCTGACAAGTCGCACTATAGGTCAACCCACGATGCGTCTTCCTCTCCGGGACTTCGAAAAGGTACTTTTGGAACACCAATAGGCATTAAAGCAAAGAAAAAAGAATTAAGTACTATAGCTAACTTTGATGTGGAAGCGTAACAACGGGTTTATTGTCTTAATAAATAAGATGGGCCTTTATCAGATTTTATCTTTTAGCATATTTTATACATAGATTTAATAAGTTCATAAAAAAGGAAAACAGAATTAATAAGGGAAACTTCTTCCCGAATAGGTTTTTGAATGATGAACAAGTATGTATACATTCACTCCTATAAAATAGGATCAATTCCCATCTACCATTGCGTATTGGTACTTATCGAGTATAGAATAGATCTGCTTCTTTTTGTTCCTACGAATAGAATCGAATTGTTCCATTATTACTAAAAGAATAGACTAAATATTAATCCTTTCGCCAAGATAATCCCCTCAAAAGGGGAGGTCCGTAGCATAGTTTTTTTTTTCAGTGCAATAAAGTTACATAGTGTCTATTTTTCCTTGATAAAGGGGTATTTCCATGGGTTTGCCTTGGTATCGTGTTCATACCGTTGTATTGAATGATCCCGGTCGTTTGCTTTCTGTTCATATAATGCATACAGCTCTAGTTGCTGGTTGGGCCGGTTCAATGGCCCTATACGAATTAGCAGTTTTTGATCCCTCTGATCCTGTTCTTGATCCAATGTGGAGACAGGGTATGTTCGTTATACCCTTCATGACTCGTTTAGGAATAACCAATTCATGGGGGGGGTTGGAGTATCACAGGAGGGACTATAACGAATCCGGGTATTTGGAGTTACGAAGGTGTGGCCGGAGCACATATTGTGTTTTCTGGATTGTGCTTCTTAGCAGCTATCTGGCATTGGGTGTATTGGGATCTAGAAATATTTTGTGATGAACGTACAGGAAAACCTTCTTTGGATTTGCCGAAGATTTTTGGAATTCATTTATTTCTCTCAGGGTTGGGTTGCTTTGGTTTTGGTGCATTTCATGTAACCGGATTGTATGGTCCGGGAATATGGGTATCCGATCCTTATGGATTAACCGGAAGGGTACAAGCCGTAAATCCTGCGTGGGGTGTCGAAGGGTTTGATCCTTTTGTTCCGGGCGGAATAGCCTCGCATCATATTGCAGCAGGTACATTGGGCATATTAGCGGGCCTATTCCATCTTAGTGTTCGTCCGCCCCAACGTCTATACAAAGGATTACGTATGGGAAATATTGAAACCGTCCTTTCCAGTAGTATCGCTGCTGTATTTTTTGCAGCTTTTGTTGTTGCTGGAACTATGTGGTATGGTTCAGCAACTACCCCGATTGAATTATTTGGGCCCACTCGTTATCAATGGGATCAGGGATACTTCCAGCAAGAAATATATCGAAGAGTTAGTACCGGGTTAGCCGAAAATCAAAGTTTATCAGAAGCTTGGTCTAAAATTCCTGAAAAATTAGCTTTTTATGATTATATCGGGAATAATCCCGCAAAAGGTGGATTATTCAGAGCGGGTTCCATGGACAACGGGGATGGAATAGCTGTTGGTTGGTTAGGACACCCTGTTTTTAGAGATAAAGAAGGGCAGCGAACTTTTTGTACGCCGTATGCCGACCTTTTTTGAAACATTTCCGGTTGTTTTGGTAGACGGAGACGGAATTGTTAGAGCCGATGTTCCTTTTCGAAGAGCAGAATCGAAGTATAGTGTTGAACAGGTCGGTGTAACTGTTGAGTTCTATGGCGGTGAACTCAATGGAGTCAGTTATAGTGATCCTGCTACTGTGAAAAAATATGCTAGACGTGCTCAATTGGGTGAAATTTTTGAATTAGATCGTGCTACTTTGAAATCCGATGGGGTTTTTCGTAGCAGTCCAAGGGGTTGGTTTACTTTTGGGCATGCTTCCTTTGCTTTGCTCTTCTTCTTCGGACACATTTGGCATGGTGCGAGAACCTTGTTCAGAGATGTCTTTGCTGGTATTGACCCAGATTTGGACGCTCAAGTAGAATTTGGGGCATTCCAAAAACTTGGAGATCCAACTACAAAAAGAGTCTAGTCTGATACAAGATTGCTCTGTTCTTTTTTTCCTTTATTTTTTGATTTGACATAGATAGGGTACCGGATAAATCTTTATTCGGATTGCTTACTTTTCATTTCTTTGACTCTTGTCTTGGTCTTTTTTTTTATCCGTAAAAAGATCCCAATTAAACAGGTATGGAAGCTATAATTGTAAACCGAAATCAAATCTATGGAAGCATTGGTTTATACATTCCTCTTAGTCTCGACTCTAGGAATAATTTTTTTCGCTATCTTTTTTCGCGAACCGCCTAAAGTTCCAACTCCAACTAAAAAGGCAAAATGATTTCTCATTATCTCAATTGAAGTAATGAGCCTCACAATATTGTGAGGCTCATTACTTCAACTAGTCCCCGTGTTCCTCGAATGGATCTCTTAGTTGTTGAGAGGGTTGCCCAAAAGCAGTATATAAGGCATACCCAGTAAAACTTACAAGTAAACCAGATATAGAGATGGCAACTAGGGTTGCTGTTTCCATTATTATATAATTTCAAGACCACAATGGATCTATAATAAGATCATTTATTTACAACGGAATGGTATACAAAGTCAACAGATCTCACTGAATAAAAAAAAAATATAGGATTATTTATGGCTACACAAACCGTTGACGATAGTTCTAGATCTGGGCCAAGACGAACTGTTGTAGGGGATTTATTGAAACCATTGAATTCGGAATATGGTAAAGTGGCTCCTGGGTGGGGAACTACACCTTTAATGGGTGTCGCGATGGGTTTATTTGCGATATTCCTATGTATTATTTTGGAGATTTATAATTCTTCCATTTTACTGGACGGAATTTCAAGCAATTAGATTCGATTCACAAGAACCCCTAAATAACTTTTCAATAAAAAGGAAAGTCTAAAGTATGTAGGTTTCTGCTTTTTAGCCCACTATTTTTTGGTAGTTCGATCGTGGAATTTATTTTTTTCTGTATTTCCGGAATATGAGTGTGTGACTTGTTAGAATTGATCCTATGGATACGACAGAGAAGAAGTCGGTCATCTTGATGAAGATGATTTGATCTCGTTGGATATTCAGTCTAGGCTAGTATCTGGAGCACAGAATATATGAAATAGATTCCAAAATATTAGAACAAATATTAGAACTATGATTCATACTTATCAGACCTCGTGGCCGGACTCCGAAACAAGAGTTAGAAGTGATAAATAAAAAAAATTTATTCTTTCGTTTCTACTTATTTTGGTTAAAGGATAAACCTTTCTTTAGCTTTTTTCATTATATTCAGTCATTGAATAAGCATTGAATAAGTGATAATCCAAGGGTTCTTACTCAGGGAATTTTTGAACTTTTTTTGGAAGGTTTTTTATTGAATCATCGTGGTTCTAGTCTGAATCTAAGGTTTTAATTGATTCATAGGGTCTTAACAAGATAATTCCTATCAATAATAAAGAAAACAAGAGTAAAGTCGCATTACATACAAATCAAAGAAAAAAAATAGGTAAATAGAAGATTCAAGAGGCCCCTAATGATCAATATAACTATGAATGAGCCGACTTGATATTTGGGCATTATAACTACAAAGAAGACTTTTCGGATTTTGATTCTTTCGTATCTTGATACAAAAAATTGAATCATAGCATTAAGAAGTTTGAAACTTTTTAGTACACATATCCGTTACGAGCGGTATTTGGGTGTTTCTGTTTGAGCCGTACGAGACGAAATTCTCATATACGGTTCTCAGAGGGGGGTCCCCTTGGTTTACCTATCTCAATAAAGTGTATGATTGGTTCGAAGAACGTCTTGAAATTCAGGCGATTGCAGATGATATAACTAGTAAATACGTTCCTCCTCATGTCAACATATTTTATTGTCTAGGAGGAATTACGCTTACTTGTTTTTTAGTACAAGTAGCTACGGGGTTTGCTATGACTTTTTACTACCGTCCGACCGTTACTGAGGCTTTTGCTTCTGTTCAATATATAATGACGGAAGCAAATTTTGGTTGGTTAATCCGATCAGTTCATAGATGGTCGGCAAGTATGATGGTCTTAATGATGATCCTGCACGTATTTCGCGTGTATCTTACTGGTGGATTTAAAAAACCTCGTGAATTGACTTGGGTTACAGGTGTGGTTCTGGCTGTATTGACCGCATCCTTTGGTGTAACTGGTTATTCCTTACCTCGGGACCAAATTGGTTATTGGGCAGTCAAAATTGTAACAGGTGTACCGGAAGCTATTCCAGTAATAGGGTCGCCTTTGGTAGAGTTATTACGCGGAAGTGCTAGTGTGGGACAATCTACCTTGACTCGTTTTTATAGTTTACACACTTTTGTATTACCTCTTCTTACTGCCGTATTTATGTTAATGCACTTCCCAATGATACGTAAGCAAGGCATTTCTGGTCCTTTATAGAGAATAGAAATCATAGATTTGTAATTAGTTATTTATGATTACTCAGGGGGGAAGAAGAGTATTTCATTGCTGCAAATATGGATTATTGAAAAATAAGACATGTATTTGGATATTTCCCTTCAACTCCACGAAATTTTATTCGTTATTTTTCAATAATAGTTGAAGGGAATTCTTCGAAGAGAAAATGGATTATGGGAGTGTGTGACTTGAACTATTGATTGGACCGTGTAGATATATGTCTTTTTATCTGCCACATTGGGATTCACAACAAAATGTGTCTTTATTCCAACCACCGCGAAAGCTCCATACAGAGGGTAGGCTGGTTCGCTTGAAGAGAATCTTTTCCATGATCAGACTTGACCATGTCGTGCATGACCAGGCTCCGTAAGATCCATTAGAATAGGTGATATATATGCCATAATACAGATTATGTTTTATCTATTTCACTTACTTAATAGTATGAAAATGCATTCATTTCCTCTGCATTGACTCGATTTATAATACTATCGGAGTGAAACAAGGGATCTAAAGAAGAACATAGGCTAGACTCTATTAGTAACAAGTAAATCCTTTGGATGTAAAAAGTATCAATATTTTTGGGGGCTAAAGCCCCATCGCAAGGTTTGAGACGACCCAGAAAGCACTTGAACATTATCAACTTTGTAAGCCTACTTGGGTATTGAGCATTTATCTGTACGAACTTAATTCCTTGCAATGGATAATTGTAACTCTTGAAAACGGAATCCGCTAAATTTTTTCTTACATTGAATCACTCATTTATTTTATATATGCTTGGATAAGATATCGATTTTTTTTTCTGGATCCAGTTGGTTCGTTTGATTTGTGCTCGAGCCGGATGATGAAAAATTATCATGTCCGGTTCTTTCGGGGGATGGATCCATAATAATTCACCTATCCTAATAACAAAAAAACCAGATTTGAATGATCCTGTATTAAGAGCTAAATTGGCTAAGGGTATGGGTCATAATTATTACGGAGAACCCGCATGGCCCAATGATCTTTTATATATTTTTCCAGTAGTCATTCTAGGTACTATTGCATGTAACGTGGGCTTAGCGGTTCTAGAACCATCAATGATTGGTGAACCCGCAGATCCATTTGCAACTCCTTTGGAAATATTGCCGGAATGGTATTTCTTTCCCGTATTTCAAATACTTCGTACAGTGCCAAATAAGTTATTGGGTGTTCTTTTAATGGTTTCCGTACCGGCGGGATTATTAACTGTACCATTTTTGGAGAATGTCAATAAATTCCAAAATCCATTTCGTCGTCCAGTAGCGACAACCGTCTTTTTGATTGGTACCGCAGTAGCTCTTTGGTTGGGTATTGGAGCAACATTACCGATTGATAAATCCCTAACTTTAGGGCTTTTTTAAATTGATTCAATTGTGAAATAAATAAAATATCACGATGTGTGTATCTAGGGAATAGTTGCTTCAAAGTGAATTACCCCTAGATACACATATTTAATGAAATTTTTGATTTATTTTGAGTATACGGATTCTGTTAAAGATTCAAACTTCATTTTCGTCTTTTTTTTTTATAAAGTTTTTTTACAACAAAAATCCAATGGATTTCAAATTTATGCAAAATTCTTTTCCATTTCGAGAATGTCTAATATATGTTTTACGTCTTCTATGCGAAAATGTTTGATTTTCATAAGTTCGTCTGGACTATTATTCAAAAGGTCAAATAATGTATGTATATTGCACCTTTTGAGGCAATTATAGATCCTAGGAGGCAATTCTGATTGGTCAATAAAAATATATTTTAATGCTCTTTCTTTTTTCTTTTTTCTTAGTTTCGCCAATTTCTCATGAAAAGTAAAAAGGGGTAAAGTAACTTTTTGTTTATTATTTTTAAAATGGAAGTTTTCTTTTTCTTCTTCCGCATGTAAAAAAGGAATAAATAAATCAATCAAATTCCGAGAGGCTTCATGAAGTGCTTCTTTAGGAGTTAAACTTCCATTGGTCCATATTTCGAGAAAAAGTATCTCTTGTTTTTCATTCCCATTTACATAAGAATGAATACTATGATTAACATTTCGAACAGGCATGAATATAGCATCCATAGGATAACTTGCGTCTTGAAAATTATTTGGCGTTTGTATATGATATCCGCGATTCCTCTCGATCTTTAATTCAATACAAAAATTAATTGGTTCCGTTAGGTTAGCTATATGCTGTGTATTATCAACGATTTCCACCGAAGGTGGTAAGATGATGTCTTGAGCAGTTACGCATCCAGGACCCTTGACACAAATAGACGCATCACGAGTTCCATACAGATTACTTCTCAATACAATTTCTTTCAAATTCATTAAAATTTCATGTACTGATTCTTGAATACCGACTATGGTAGAGTATTCATGTGGGATTTTTTCAGATTTTGCACGTGTGATACATGTTCCCTCTATTTCTCCAAGCAAAGCTTTTCGCATCGCAATGCCTATAGTATCCCCTTGTCCCTTCATAAGTGGAGACAGAATAAAGCGTCCATAATAAAGACGCTTACTGTCTGCTCTTGATTCAACACACTTCCACTTTAGTGTCCGAGTCGATACTCTGATTTTCTCTCGAACCATAGTAATATTTTTTGATAAAATCATTGAATTATTTATTTCTCTTGAAATTTCTCTTCAATGTTTATTTTTACACACGTCGTTTTTTAGGGGGCCTACAGCCATTATGTGGCATAGGGGTTACATCCCGTATGAAACTTAATAGTATACCGCTTCTCCGAATAGCTCTTAATGCTGCATCTCTTCCGAGACCGGGGCCCTTTATCATAACTTCGGCTCGTTGCATCCCTTGATCCACTACTGCCCGAATAGCATTTCCTGCTGCGGTTTGGGCGGCAAATGGTGTCCCTCTTCTTGTACCTTTGAATCCACACGTACCGGCGGAGGACCAAGAAATTACCCGACCCCGTACATCTGTAACAGTCACAATTGTATTGTTGAAACTTGCTTGAACATGAATAACGCCCTTTGGTATTCTACGCGTACTTTTACGTGAGCTAATACGTCCATTTCTACGTGAACCGATTCTTGGTATGGGTTTTGCCATATTTTATCATCTCATAAATCTAAGTCAGAGATATATGGATATATCCATTTCATGTCAAAACGGATCCTTTAATTTCTTTTTATGTATATATTGTGGGTGGCCTTTAGGGGTCCTTTTTTTTATAAAGATTATCCTTGTCTTTGTTTATGTCTCGGATTGGAACAAATTACCATAATTCGTCTCCGCCTACGGATCAGGCGACATTTTTCACAAATTTTCCGAATGGAGGCCCTTATTTTCATATTTTTTATTCCTTACCTTAATCTACTTATTGGAAGAAAATAAGTTTCTTGAAATTTTCTATTTCGAATTGGATCTCCCTACAAAAAAAAGAATATTGCACGTGAAAAGACTACTTCACCTAATCATTCGAATCTTTGTTTCGTAGTCTATAAATTATACGCCTTCTGGTCCTGGTTGAATCGTAACAACTTACTGAAATTTTGACTCTCTATTACCTAGTATATGGATAAAACTATGTTGAATCCTTCCTGAAACGTAACCTAGAATTGGATCCTCATTATCTAAACAAACCCAAAACATATCATTGGTAAGTGATTCAGTAATTAAACCTTCAGAAATCCTTTTTTGCTCTTTCATTCCAGACGAAACACCCTTCAAAGTATCAATTAATCAAGGGGGAGTCGTATTATAAACTATAAACCCACCTCTTTTCTTTTTTTTTTTTTTTTACAAATAGGGAAGTTCTGTGTATAATTCGAATATCATAAAGATTACCATATATAACACAAAATTTCGCCGCCGATTCCCTGTAGTCGAGCTTCTCGGTCTGTCATTATACCCCGAGAAGTAGACAGAATTACAATGCCCATTCCGCCTAAAATTCTAGGAATTTTTTGATAGTTAGAATATATTCGGAGACCAGGTCGACTGATCCGTTTTAAATTTAAAATCGTTTTATATGGTCCTTTCCTATTTCTTCTATGTCGTAGGGTTATAAACCCAAAAATCCTTGTTGCTTTCCCGATGTTTCCTTACGTTTTCAATAAAACCTTCTCGTAAAAGTATTTTAACAATGTTTTCGGTGATGTTAGTAGATGGTATTCGAACCATTCCTTTTCTATTCATGTCAGCATTGCGAATAGAGGTTATTATGTTAGCAATAGTGTCCTTACCCATGATAAACGAAAATTATTGGTTACTTAAATTTTTGATCTAATCAACATTCTTTTTTATTAAATAGTTATGAATTTTAAAAGGTATATACGTGATACACAATCTACTAATTAATTTCATTCAAATAGTATAACTATCTCACGGTCTGTCTCATTTTATAATACTTCAGGTGCTAATGAAATTATTTTAGTGAAATTTAACTGTCTCAATTCTCGGGCAATCGCACCAAAAATTCGAGTTCCTTTTGGATTTCCTTCTTGATCAATAACAACCGCAGCATTGTCATCATATCGTATTATCATACCATTTTCTCGTTTGAGTTCTTTACAAGTACGTACAATTACAGCTCTGATCACTTCTGATCTTTCTAGAGGTGTATTTGGGACGGCTTTCTTGATTACAGCAACAATAACGTCACCAATATGAGCATATCGTCGATTACTAGCCCCTATGATTCGAATACACATCAATTCTCGGGCTCCGCTGTTATCTGCTACATTCAAAAGGGTTTGAGGTTGAATCATATTATTTTGGAATCTTTTCTTTCAATGCAAAGGGCGAAGTAAAAAAAAAAAAAAGAAATATTGTTTTTCAAAAAAAAAAAAAATAAATCTGCAATTGTTTTTTTTTCATCTTAAACAAAGATCGCTTTCCTTTGATTCTACATTTCTATCCCGAAGTAATGAATTGGGTTCGTATAGGCATTTTGGATGCCGCTATTGAAATAGCTTTTCTGGCTATATTTTCGGCTACTCCACTCATTTCATAAAGTATTCTACCTGGTTTAACAACAGCTACCCAATATTCGGGGGATCCTTTCCCTGAACCCATACGTGTTTCTGTGGGTCTTAGTGTAACGGGTTTGTCCGGAAATATACGTACCCATATTTTTCCACCGCGTCGTGCATTTCGTGTCATTGCCCTTCGTCCGGCTTCGATTTGTCTCGATGTGATCCAAGCGGGTTCAAGTGCCTGAATAGCGTATCTCCCGAAGCAAATACTATTGCCTCGATAAGATATTCCTTTCATTCTTCCTCTATGGTGTTTACGGAATCTGGTTCTTTTGGGGTTATAGTTGATGGTTATTTCTAAATTCCATCTCTACTACAGAACCGGACATGAGAGTTTCTTCTCATCCAGCTCCTCGCGAATGAAACGATTCAAAAAAATATACATGTATTTACTGATATTTTCTGAATAATAGATTCAATTATGGGATTTTTGATATTTCATTTAATCAATCTATTCGAAATTTGTATATCTTCTTTTCTTTTGATAGAAAACTAAACTGTTTATAGATTCTAGAATAATAGAATAAGTTTTTTTATTATAGTTTTCTAAAAAATTATAGATAATATAATCTCGTTTTGTTATTTTTTCTTTTATTATTAAGGTTATAACAAATCTTTATTTTGTTTTGCCTTTTTTTATCTATTATTATATTTGATCGACCCTAATTTAGAAATATAATAAAATGGAAACGTTCGCGGGCGAATATTTACTCTTTTTATATATGTTTTGGTTCTCGGGTTAGTTAGCCCATGAACCTACCTCTCATAATAAATGGATTGGTCTTGGGTTCCTTCCGCCATCCTACCCAATGAATTATTAGGATTCGTTTTCAATAGAATATTATGTATTCACGGGTTCCCTCGTTCCCATCGCCTCTCGATTAATGGTTAGGTCTTAATTATACAATGGAGCCCGTAATAAAATTTGTTTTTGAGTCAATCTTCTCAGTCTTTATTGTCTC
>NW_026124045.1:25000-27500 GCF_025177605.1 Cucumis melo
TAACATATTCATACCTAACGATTTTCCACAAAGTGGTGACGAAAGGTATAACTTGTACAAATCTTTCCATTTTCCAATTCGATCCGATCCATTCGTTCGTCGAGCTATTTACTCGATCGCAGACATTTCTGGAACACCTCTAACAGAGGGACAAATAGTCAATTTTGAAAGAACTTATTGTCAACCTCTTTCAGATATGAATCTATCTGATTCAGAGGGGAAGAACTTGCATCAGTATCTCAATTTCAATTCAAACATGGGTTTGATTCACACTCCATGTTCTGAGAAATATTTACCATCCGAAAAGAGGAAAAAACGGAGTCTTTGTCTAAAGAAATGCCTTGAGAAAGGGCAGATGTATAGAACCTTTCAACGAGATAGTGCTTTTTCAACTCTCTCAAAATGGAATCTATTCCAAACATATATGCCATGGTTCCTTACTTCGACAGGGTACAAATATCTAAATTTGCTATTTTTAGATACTTTTTCAGACCTATTGCCGATACTAAGTAGCATCCAAAAATTTGTATACATTTTTCATGATATATATGATCCATGCATAATATCATGGCGAATTCTTCAGAGAAAATTGTGTCTTCTACAATGGAATCTGATAAGTGAGATTTCGAGTAAGTGTTTACCTAATCTTCTTCTGTCCGAAGAAATGATTCATCGAAATAATGAGTCACCATCGATATCGACACATCTGAGATGGCCAAATGTTCGGGAGTTCCTCTATTCAATCCTTTTCCTTCTTCTTATTGCTGTATATCTCGTTCGTACACATCTTCTCTTTGTTTCTCGAGCCTATAGTGAGTTACAGACAGAGTTCGAAAAGGTCAAATCTTTGATGATTCCATCATACATGATTGAGTTGCGAAAACTTCTGGATAGGTATCCCAGGAATTCTTTCTGGTTAAAGAATCTCTTTCTAGTTGCTCTGGAACAATTAGGAGATTCTCTAGAAGAAATATGGGGTTCTGCTTCTGGTGGCAACATGCTATGGGGTGGCGGTCCCGCTTATGGGGTCAAATCAATACGTTCGAAGAAGAAAGATTGGAATATCAATCTCATCGATCTCATAAGTATCATACCAAATCCCATCAATCGAATCGCTTTTTCGAGAAATACGAGACATCTAAGTCATACAAGTAAAGAGATATATTCATTGATAAGAAAAAATGTGAACGGTGATTGGATTGATGAGAAAATCCAATCCTGGGTCTCGAACAGTGATTCGATTGATGATAAAGAAAGAGAATTCTTGATTCAGTTCTCCACCTTAACGACAGAAAAAAGGATTGATCAAATTCTATTGAGTCTGACTCATAGTGATCATTTATCAAAGAATGACTCTGGTTATCAAATGATTGAACAACCGGGAGTAATTTACTTACGATACTTAGTTGACATTCATAAAAAGTATCTAATGAATTATGAGTTCAATACATCCTGTTTAGCAGAAAGACGGACATTCCTTGCTCATTATCAGACAATCACTTATTCACAAACCTCGTGTGGGGCTAATAGTTTTCATTTCCCATCTCATGGAAAACCCTTTTCGCTCCGCTTATTAGCCCCTCCCCCCCCTCTAGGGGTATTTTAGTGATAGGTTCTATAGGAACTGGACGATCCTATTTGGTCAAATACCTAGCGACAAACTCCTATCTTCCTTTCGTTACAGTATTTCTGAACAAGTTGCTGGATAAGAAGCCTAAGGGTTTTCTTATTGATGATAGTGACGATATTGATGATAGTGACGATATTGATGATAGTGGCGATATTGATGATAGTGACGATATCGACCGTGACCTTGATACGGAGCTGGAGCTTCTAACTATGATGAATGCGCTAACTAAGGATATGATGCTGGAAATAGACCGATTTTATATCACCCTTCAATTCGAATTAGCAAAAGCAATGTCTCCTTGCATAATATGGATTCCAAACATTCATAATCTGTATGTGACTGAGTCGAATTACTTATCCCTTGGTCTATTAGTGAACTATCTCTCCAGGGATTTTGAAAGATGTTCCACTACAAATATTCTTGTTATTGCTTCGACCCATATTCCCCAAAAAGTGGATCCCGCTCTAATAGCTCCGAATAAATTGAATACATGCATTAAAATACGAAGGCTTCTTATTCCACAACAACGAAAGCACTTTTTCACTCTTTCATATACTAGGGGATTTCGCTTGGAAAAGAAAATGTTCCATACTAATGGATTCGGTTCCATAACCATGGGTTCCAATGTACGAGATCTTGTAGCACTTACCAATGAGGCCCTATCGATTAGTATTACGCAGAAGAAATCAATTATAGACACTAATATAATTCAATCTGCTCTTCATAGACAAACTTGGGATTTGCTATCCCAGGTAAGATCGTTTCAGGATCATGCGATCCTTTTCTATCAGATAGGAAGGGCTGTTGCACAAAATGTACTTCTAAGTAATTGCTCCATAGATCCTATATCTATCTATATGAAGAAGAAAT
>NW_026124046.1:2500-10000 GCF_025177605.1 Cucumis melo
TTAATTTATGCCTAATTGCTCCACATATAGTTCCTCTAACCATATTTTCTAAACGAACTAGAGCCAATCCGAATTGATCTTGTAAGAGATCCGCAACAGAACGAATCCGTTTATTTTTCAAATGATTCATATCGTCAAGTGTACCCATTCCAAATTTAAGTCCAATCAAATGATCTGCAGCTGCCAATATATCTCGCTGTAACAAAAATGTATTGTTCTCAGGTATATCAAGATTAAGTCTCTGGTTCAGATTTCGTCGACCAATCCTTCCTAATTCACATCTTTGTTGAAAGAATTTCTTTTGTAATTCCTTACATAAGGATTCAGAAAATACCGGATCTCCGCCTACACAAGAAAATTGTTGATAAAACTCCAAAATGGCATTTTCTTTTGATCTAATTTTTTTTTTCTCCTTATCATTCAGGAAAGACAAAAAAATTTCAGGGTAGCAAACATTCTCGAGAATTTCTCTTAGATTCGAACCCATAGCTGATGATAGAACTAGAATAGATATTTTCTGTTTCCTACTCACACGAGCCCATATCCTTGCTTTTCGATCAATCTCTAATTCTAATCTTCCTCCCCAATCAGATATTATGGTGCCGGTATAGACCGAAATTCCGTTATGGTCCAATTCTGACCGGTAATAGATACCGGGGCTTTGCAATATTTGACTGATGACAATTCTGTATAGTCCATTTACTATAGAAGTTCCCAGGGAATTCATTAGAGGAATGTTTCCAATCAAAATTGTTTGTTCTTGCATATCCCTACGGGTTTTCCAAATTAATCCTGCGGATACGTATAATTCAGAAGAATATGTGAGTGATTCATATACAGCATCTCTTTCTTTTATCAATGGTTCTACCAATTTATATGTTTCCACAAATAATTGAAATTCAATTTCTTGATCTGTATCTTCAATTTTTGGAAACTTAGAAAGTTCTTCTGTTAAGCCATGATCAATGAACCTACAAAACCCTTCAAATTGTATCTGATTAAACGCAGGTATTGTAGACATTCTCTCATTTCCACCCCCAAGCATTTTATTTATTTCCCATTTATAAAAAAAAATCCCATTATTTGCTTAAAATGGATCGATCTAGCAATGATGGAATTTATATTATGTTTACTGAATCACATGAAATTTTACCTAACTTCATAGGTGTAATAGATGTAATGCATGAAATACATATGAACGTAGGAATAAAGAGACTTTGATACTCAAATTAAATTGGAATTTGCAACAACTACAAATGAATTGGTAAATTCTATTTAGAATTATGGAGTTTTGTATAAAATATCTATATCAAAACAAAAGTGAGTCAATTTCTACCATTATTATGATATTCCAATCGGATTGGGTACTATAAATAGATTCGGGATTTGATCTGAAGAAACAATATAGAATTTTTTTTATTTAACAACATGGAACTTTTTCGTAGATTTCACTGTTAAAAAAAATTCGCATAGAAGAGAGATATTTTACCTATACCTATATTTTTTTTAGTAGAATTCGTAGAATGCGATTGAAGTATGTATAAGGACTTGTATTTATTAATAAACATGTGCAGATATATATATATAGTTAGTTATATATATCGCCTCCTTTATTACAGTTCTATGGGGAACATCACATGTCGTACTCTATCAAAAATTTATATTTTCTATTTAATGATAATGAAAAAAAAATTCTAAAAACAGAATTCCGAACATTTCCTATAAACATCTTATATATATATAAGATATTAGATTTAGATAATAGTAATCGTTTATGTTCTGGGGTTTACATATACTCATAATCGCTATTAAAATTGTCATTAATAAGGATTTTTTTATGGTTATGGAAACGAATCAATACGGATGGATTAGTAATGATTAGTTATCTATCAATTTTTATTTATTTAGGTAAGGTATCCATTTTTGGATTGTTTTCTTATATCATTAGGGAAACCGAATTTGCAATTTCAATCCAAGAATCATTTATGAATTCACAGTCAATAGTTAAAGTTAACGGTTCCCATTTGTCCTGATTTTTTGCTTTTGTGAATGAAAATCCACATTTTTTTTTCAATAGAAAAAGCAAAGTTTTGCGGTTTTTCGTTTTAGATATTGTGTGTTGTAAGATACTATCTATCTAAGAGATAGAGCCAATCCAATATTTTGTATCGTTTTGGCGGCATGGCCGAGCGGTAAGGCGGGGGACTGCAAATCCCTTTTTCCCCAGTTCAAATCCGGGTGTCGCCTCAGCAACAAACAAAAGAATCAAAATACCCTCTTCTGTTTTGCTGATATAACTTTATCATTTTTTTTAGAAGAAAAGCATCTTTAGATTTGCTTGATTCTAAGCATCGTTGGGGTTCTCTAAAATGTTATAAATCCTTGCGTATAGGTTTCGTTTCCAGAATTTAGTAGAGTAATGAAAAATAATCGTTAAATCTTGAGATGATAGCCCTTCGACTACTAATGTAGTGTCTACTCATTGGGTCTTGAATTAGGGAATATAATTTCATTTTTCCTTACGGAAAGGAGGAAGATACTTGATATACGGACTCATGAAAGTATCTGAGTACTCGAGCATTCAATCAATATTATATTGAATGAATAATTGGCTTTTTTTTTTATTTTAATCTTAAAAAAAGAACTTATTTCTTTTCGATAAGCTCTAACCACGCATGTAATAGGCCATCCCATCTTCCGATTGTCTCTATGAAACAATCGGGGGGACAGTAAAGATTAGATCAAATGAGAAAGGAATAATAGTAGGGTTATGTGATAGATACTATCTTGATTCTCTATTTTGAGACTTTTTACTTAATGTAATGAAATGCAGGACAACAAAAGAAAGACTAGGTCTTATTATTCCTACATGTTACTAACATTCTTTTGATACTTCCAAGAGTTTTTCTGCCTCTTTTATTTATTTGTACTGAATTTTTTCGATTATACTAGAAATCATATAATAACTTGGGATAATTCGATTTTTTGTATTGTTTCATCAATGGTGTTGTGCCCGAATCTCTTTTTGACTATGCGCTAGTGATTCCACTATTATTAGTGAATAATAATTATTAGTGAGCAATAATGGAATAATTCTTTTATATTCATAGAGATAGGGGACATAATTCACATGGATATGGTAAGTCTCGCTTGGGCTGCTTTAATTGGTAGTCTTTACATTTTCTCTTTCCCTCGTAGTATGGGGAAGAAGTGGACTCTAGAAGTACTACTAATTGAAAAATAAAACTGTATTGTTTTTGGTTTATTTTATAGATCGTTCTGCAAAACTTTTTTTCTTTTATTTTGAAAAGTAAAAAAAAAAAGAGTTCGGATTATAAGTTTTTAAGTGGATCCATACTTTCAACACGAAAGAACATAGACATAGTGGTTGTCCAATGAGATACTACGCATAATAATATACTACCTCATAATAAGATAGTACCTCGGGGTAGCCACCCACATATTACGTGCTTACCACTTCTTTTATTTATTATTATTAGTATTTTAGTTATTTTCAAAATAGGATTTTTTCTTGTTTTAGGGAACTCATTTCATATCATGCTTCAAACGTTAAATAAAAATGGGGTTTGCTAATTCTTTTCGAAATCCGAAGATAAAAAGTTCCCATGGAACCGAACTCCTGGATCATCTGTCAACTGCTCAATCAATTACTTCTTTCGAATGCTAAAAAAAAATTAGTGGCCTTTCGATTATTTGATTTCAGATTCATTCTAATCAACATGAATTATGAAGCAAAGAAATAGAATTGGGCCACTATGTATATTAGATTAATATTACATATATGTAATTGATATGATATCTATATATAAATAGAAAGATATATATTGTATATTCATCTATATTCAAATTGATCGATATTCAACCTCTATTTTTATAGAGTACAATTTTATATTTATACACTTCAATAACAATAATAGATAGTATGGTAGAAGGATTCATATATTTCTTTCTACCATACTATCGGATCTTATCGAATACTTCTCTCGTAGAATACTGATAATTCTAGTCCGCCAATTTCATTTAAGACGCGAAATTTTAATGCTTTTCATTTTTCTTATCTTCAATCATTGATAAGAACTAAAACGTCAAGGTTAATTCAAATTAATCACTTTGACTGATTGTTTTTACGTATATTATAAGTAAAAAGGCGGTCGGAACTAGAATGAACAGTGCAGTAGCAATAAATGCGAGAATATTTACTTCCATAATATCATCGTTTCATTTTTTATTCGCAATAACTCGGGATTTAATCCCATAGAGATGATAAATGTTTCGCTTGTAAATTCAAGGGGATGCGTTGCATCTCGATGATATCGAATCGTATTAAAATATCATGAATAACAATATCGGAGCTATCAAATCGATTCATCGTCGAGAATTGAATAGTATAACATAGGAAGATCTTTTATCCATACCGAATTTAAACAAAATGGGATTCCTGATGCAATCAAGAATTTCGTTACTTTTTTTTATTTATAATTTTTTGCATTCTTTCTTTTCTATAATCTACTGCCCTCTTATTCAATGCAATCATCTGATGAAGTCTCATCAGACTACCTTTACCCTTACATTGTTTATAAACAAACTCAAGCAAAGAATAGCAGCGAAATTCAAAAAAGGAAAAGGAGGTAGGTTCGAACTAAACTCCTTCCTTTTTTTGTACTTATAAAATCTTCTTAAAAAAAAGAAATAAAAACGAAACTTAAACTTTCAAAAATTCTTAATTACCTCACTAAGAGAGATAGATGGGATCCTTGTTTGTATTAATATCCTCTTTCCTTGAATTAGTAGTGGGACGTATATATCAAAAGTTAAGTGTTAAATTTTAATAAGATAGATTATTTCAAATTCAAATTAGTAATTGAATTTACTAATTGAGGTTACAAAAAATCGGAGCCAGAACGGATATATTTTGCTTTCAGACGAAAAATTAGATCAAAGTTTACTATGTAAACTTTATTTTGTATCGTCCAAATTCCCTTTATGTATGTGCTTTCCGGAAACGTATAGTACTCTATTTCATTAGAAAAATCGGGCGTAATCAACTAGACCCAGTACGCCTTCGAATCCTGAATATGATGCTACCAATAATTGTGGTAATTCACATATGGCACATATGTCTTTCTCCCATCAATTAGTACTCGTTGAAGAAATCAAAATTCCCATATTTTTTTGTTGAAAAATGTGGAAAAAAAATAAGAGAGATCCCGTTTGGAATAAAATTCAGTTATGTTATTTGTTCTCTCTTTCACAGGAAAGGAAGAGATTAATTGATGTATTTTTTTTTTATTGGATTTGGATCCATCGGGACTGACGGGACTCGAACCCGCAGCTTCCGCCTTGACAGGGCGGTGCTCTGACCAATTGAACTACAATCCCAGGGAAATAAAGTGTACAACATATGTTGTTGATTTAATTTCCTTCAAACCTTTCTATGTAGATTTTTGATTCGAATTGTCATATTCTACCAGACAGAGACGCGAGTAATAAAGTAATAGATTGATATGCGCGGAGACATGGACTTTAGTGTGAGAAGCATGGATTAATATTTATTTTTTCGTTATTGTAAAATTGATTGATTATCAATCTGTCAATGAATAAAAAAAGAGTTTTTTTTTTTATTCTTTCATATCAAGTCAAGTATTTCTGTAGAAGGACAAATAGGTTATATCATTTTATGGTGGATACGCGATATATTGGGCCGAGCTGGATTTGAACCAGCGTAGACATATTGCCAACGAATTTACAGTCCGTCCCCATTAACCGCTCGGGCATCGACCCGGGAAGAATCAATTCCAAGCTTGTTGATAATCCATGATCAACTTCCTTTCGTAGTACCCTACCCCCAGGGGAAGTCGAATCCCCGCTGCCTCCTTGAAAGAGAGATGTCCTGGACCACTAGACGATGGGGGCATACTTGCCCGACTGCCATCATACTATGATCATAGTATGAATAGTTTTTTGAAATTGTCAATATAAAATAAATATAATGGACTAATATGATGCAATTCGACGTATTTTTCTTTCTTTCATTATTCCATCGAAATTTTTTTATTTGTGATTTCTATTTATGAATCGTTCATTCTAATCACCATTCCCCATATAATTCTATATAGAAATTATTTTATTTTAAATTGCATTTTTTTTTATTTATTTCATTTAAATAATATACATAAATTTGCAAATTGGAATATATAGTTATATTACTTATATTATAGAATATCAAATGAAAATAGTGATTAGTAGTGATTAGAGGAAACCTCTAAAATAAACAAAAATAATAAATATTAGAAAAAAAAATATTCTTTTTTTATTTTATTCTTTTTTTATTTAAATAATACGAAGGCTAGTACCCTTCGGGAATTGGTCTGCCATATGCTATAAACAGGATTAAACTCCATTTCTCATACTTTCACTCATTGATTCACTCATTGTTAAGATTAGGTTAGGTATATTTCGATCTCACACTAAGCCAAGAAATTAAAAAACGATAAATTTTGAAATCTGGGGATAGGGATCAACAAGTTATTGAAAATTTTTTTCTCGCCAAATAGAATTGCTTTATCAATGATTCGGTGAATGTATCTATGTTCAATTCGTGTGTGTACATGTATGAATCAAATTCATTTCGTTAGGATGGGGCTCATCAATTTAATTAGGGATCGGTCGTATGATGAAACAATTCATTGCATTGATCAAATCCAATATCAAAAAACTATTTTACCTATACTCATTAGATAAATCCAATTTTTCGTTACTCAATGAGCGACTATGTAGATAAGATATATTTATGTACATATCTTATTATTTATAATTTATAATAATTATATACACTCAACTCATCGTGGCTAGTGTCTGACTCAGAAATTGAATCAAATAGGCCTTTTTAACTCAGTGGTAGAGTAACGCCATGGTAAGGCGTAAGTCATCGGTTCAAATCCGATAAGGGGCTTTGGCTTTTTTCATAAAACTCCAGCCGTAGTATTCATATTTGATTGAGGGGAGAATAGACGACATATTGTTTTTTTTTTTGTAATAAAAAAAGTACAAACCCTATCATTTTAATTTCATTTTTTTATAAAAAAGTTATCTTTAATTATACCAAGTTATTATTATAATGAATAATATAATAGTAATTATAGTTAGAAACTCAAAATTAGAAATTATATAGTGACACATTTTTTTATTATTTTGATTCTAGAATTTCTAATTCTAGAATTTATATATTTTCTTATTCTATAGAATATATAAATTCTATTATTTTATTCTAGATTCTATTCTAATCCTTAGAATAGATTCAAATAATCTATCATGATTCTAATGACTCATCATAAGTTGTTTCCTTGAATTCCAAAATATTCCTATTTTTCATTATTCCAATCAATTATAAAGATTCGAAATCAACAAAAAAAAAAATAAAAAGTAAGTGGACCTAACCCGTTGAATCATGACTATATCCACTATTCTGATATTCAAATT
>NW_026124046.1:22500-28146 GCF_025177605.1 Cucumis melo
CATTCTATAATTTCTTTTAATTACCTCTCGTGAGAAAATGATCCCACAAACAAAGGAATTGCATAGTACGAAATAACATAAAAACGGATTCATTAAAAAATCCCACTCGATATTAAAATTGTTTCTTTTTGATTTCACAGGAATCAATAAAAGAGAAGAAATATTTCAATCCGGTTAAATTTCATCCAAATGTAGTAGGATCAGAATGAAGAGAACTATTCTGATTTCAGCGAAGTTGAAGAAAAAAAGAATTTTATTTATCTGACTGGGGTAATTCTAGAAGTTTTTTGATTGAATTATGATACAAAAAAGAGCAAAAAGAATCGAATAATCATTCTATGATTCATAACTTGTGACTAGATATATGTATGGGATAAACAGTTGTTGGTGAAAAATCGAAAACTGTAAAAGTCGAATTTTTAGAAAAAAGGAATCATAGTTTAAAAAACTAAATAGAATCATGAGCTAAAAGTATCCATTAAACATAGTTAAAAAAAAATTATTTGTATAGTTAGAATTGGTTGGACGTGCCTATCAAAAAAAAAATTGAATATTAATGACTCACTATTAACTCGGTTTCTGGGCCATAATCATTCTGTAGGAGAGATGGCCGAGTGGTTGAAGGCGTAGCATTGGAACTGCTATGTAGGCTTTTGTTTACCGAGGGTTCGAATCCCTCTCTTTCCGTACTAATTCAACAATGTTACTGACCACAATGTATCAAATCAAATAACAATCGATACTATTATTCCAACGGTTAGACCTTTATGGATTCTTTATTTCGAATTTTTGTGGTACGGAAACGAAAAGACTGGAAAGAATGCACAAGAGATGAAAATCCCCCTACCGATCAATGATAGATGAATGATAGAAAAATTTCCGGATCAAAACCTTACTTTCCTTCGGTCTCTTTACTTAGACTTCGGCGAAGGGGAGGACGAAATTGTCCGAACCCTTGTTTTTTAGTTAGGTTTAAGTCTGACGAGAATAATATTCTACAACGAGCAATTCATTTATTTTTAAACTGACCCATTTACTATCTATTATTTGATTGACTAATCCTTTATATTGCAATGGCTGAAGAGTCAAATGTTTTGGCAATTCCTGAGGGGGGGATGAATCAAGATAATTTTGAATCAGTGTTCTCGATTTTTTTTCATCTTTTGCTGTAATAATATCTCGGGGTTTGCACCGATAACTTGGTATATCCACTATAGAACCATTAACTAAAATATGTCTATGATTAACTAATTGTCGGGCTTGAGGAATAGTCGAAGCCATACCCAATCGAAAAAGGATGTTATCCAAACGCATTTCAAGTAATTGTAGTAAAACTTGACCCGTTGATCCTTTGGCTTTTCCGGCGATACGAACGTATTTAAGTAATTGTCGTTCTGTAAGACCATAATGAAAACGCAATTTTTGTTTTTCTTCTAAACGAATACGATATTGAGATTTTTTACCGGAACGCGATTGGTTTTTAAGATCGTTTCCGGTTTTGGGCCTTTTACTAGTTAGTCCCGGTAAAGCCCCCAGACGGCGTATTTTTTTGAAACGAGGCCCTCTGTAACGCGACATAAAGACTCCTTATTTTATTTTATTTAAATTTCATAAACATTTTATTTTATTTAAATTTCATAAACTTAAATGAAAACTAAATGATAAATATTATAAATGAAGTGAAATCCAGTAAAGTATTGTACTACAAAACAAAGAATAATTAGATAACTTGGATCAATATCCGGATCCTATTGTATATGTAAATGATATAAAAAAGTAAGAGTTCCTTTCTTGATTTGTTCTACAGAAATAGAACCCCTCCTTTAGTCATAAAGGTAAGTAAGTTCCTACGACATCATAGATCGGTGACCTTTGAAAAAGGGTAAGAAGTCGTTTCTTTATTTATTTGATTTATCAATTATGTCAAAAATAAAATCAATAGAGAAAAGCCGGCTATCGGAATCGAACCGATGACCATCGCATTACAAATGCGATGCTCTAACCTCTGAGCTAAGCGGGCTCACATAACAGAAATGTTACATGCATAGTAATTTACTAAATTACTGGGATCTTAGCTATTCCTAATTAATATGAATATAGAATCTAATTTCATTTCAAATAAATATTCAATATTGGAATTGTTCTATTATAGAACATAATAATTAATATAACGATTAATAGAATATAGCGATAGAAAATTTTGATCTATTTATCAAATGGATGTGTATCAATAATTAATGTGTTAATCTTAATTGCATTTAATGCAATTGAGATGATAATGAAGCGTTTCTATGTTTTCATTCTGAAAGGTGGAAGATAAGACGAACAAGGGAATCGACCGTTTAAGTATTAAATTTTTTACTAAAAAAATAATAGAAAGAGGGGCAAATATATATGTTCATATATCTATCTATATTGATATATATTGAATTGCAGATACAGAAATGATAGAATCATTTTGGATCGGAACAAATATGGGTCTCCGATAGAGAAGAGAGAGATGAAAGAAGATAGACAAGAAATCCAATAGGAGGAAACACTTTTCAATAGAGGAATCGGTATTCTAATGACTTGAGTGGTTCCAGTATAATACAAATGAAAGAAAACGGGGAAGGACATCATAATGCGATACTAATCTTAAAAGAGGGGGATATGGCGAAATCGGTAGACGCTACGGACTTAATTAGATTGAGCCTTGGTATGGAAACCTACTAAGTGATAACTTTCAAATTCAGAGAAACCCTGGAATTAAAAATGGGCAATCCTGAGCCAAATCCTTTTTTCCGAAAAAAAAGGGTAGGTGCAGAGACTCAATGGAAGCTGTTCTAACAAATGGAGTTGACGACGTTGCGTTAGTAAAGGAATGAATCCTTCCATCGAAACTCCAGAAACGATGAAAGATAAACGTATTACGTACTGAAATACTATATTGATTAATGACAACTCGAATCTCTATTTTTTATATTTCTATAATTTTTTATATTTATATTTATATATATATATAAAATTATATATAAAAATGAACGAATTGTTATGAATCGATTCCAAGATCTACAAGTTGAAAAAATAATCGAATATTCATTGATCAAATCATTTACTCCATCATAGTCTGATAGATCTTTTGAAGAATTGATTAATCAGATCGAATAGAATAAAGATAGAGTCCCATTCTACATGTCAATAACGACAAAAATGAAATTTATAGTAAGAGGAAAATCCGTCGACTTTTAAAATCGTGAGGGTTCAAGTCCCTCTATCCCCAAAACCCTAAAAAGGCCCGTTGGCCTCTTTAATTATTTATCCGTTCATTAGCAATTCAGACTTTGTTATGTTTCTCATTCATTCGACTCTTTCACAAGCGTATTTGAGCGGAAATTTGATTTCTTATCACAAGGCTTGTGGTATATATTCTATATGATAGACGTACAAACGAACATCCTTGCGCAAGTAATCTGTGAAATTTGAATGATTAACTGTCTACTGTACTGAAACTTCGAAAGGCTTATCCAAGCCCTGAAATTTCGTATATCTTCAAAAAGAAGACTTTGGAATACCTTTTTTCTTATTTACAATTGACATAGACCAAAGTCATCTATTAAAATAAGGATAATGTGTCGGAAATGGCCGGGATAGCTCAGTTGGTAGAGCAGAGGACTGAAAATCCTCGTGTCACCAGTTCAAATCTGGTTCTTGGCACATCATGAATTTGTATGAGTATCTATTCTACGGATTCATTAATAATATAGATCATGAAAAATACTGATACATGATGATGTCTGGAAATCTACCCTTTAACTAAACTATATATATTTTTTACTCTATTTATAGATGTCGAAAATAGACAAGTAAAGATAAAGAGGATATTTATAGAAATATGTAAAGGATGTATATAGATATGTAAAAGAAAAGAATTTTCTTTTGTTTCCTCTTCTTTTTTATTTGTTCATACTCTGTCTCCTGGCGTTCAATTCCTATTTTATACATATTTGAAAGTTTCAATTAGTTCCTTATAAGACCCAAAAGTCTAGTCTAGGGGAGTTGAAAGGCGGGAATGGCCAAGATTCATCTCAGATACAGTACAAATAGAATCCGATTCTCTTTTCATATTATATTTCTTCATTTCACCCTATGTGACTTTTTAAAGCACATCTATAAGTCATATGCGTGATACATAGTTCATAATGCAGAACTCATTTAGTTCATCCTATTAGCTTGTGGCTCATCCAAAATAAGTATCTTACAAATTGGATAATCTCACCAAATCTCTAATTGTATTTTTTTTAATCAATAATAATAAGATGAATGAGACTTCAATTACTATGCTATATCTATAAGAGAACGTAAAAATGTATTTGAATATCTTGAGTTGTCGAAGTGAAGATTAGTTTCGTATTATTTAATGAGCATCTTGTATTTCATAAAAATTGGGGGCAATATAATCCTTACGTAAGGGCCATCCTACCCAACTTTCAGGCATTAAGATACGCTTTAGACGTGGATGATTATCATAAGAAATTCCCAACATATCATAAGATTCCCTTTCTGGAAAATCCGCACTTTTCCAAACCCAGAAAACAGACGGAATTTTAGGATTTATCCTTGCGGCAAATACTTTTATGCATACCTCTTCCGGTTGATCTATACCATACTCGATTCTCGTAAGATGATACACACTAGCTAACAGTCCGCCTGGTGCTACATCATAAGCACATTGGGAACGTAGATAATTGTAACCATATACATATAAAATGACTGCAATGGAATGCCATTCCTCGGGCTTTATTTGTAAAGTCTCTATTCCTTGGTAATCGAAACCCAAAGATCTATGAACCAGTCCATGTTTGACTAGCCAAGAAGACAAATTACCCTGCATCTTCTCCCCCCCCCCATTTTTTTATTTTTATTTGTATAAGTATTTCCCATTTACAATGAAAAATTGATGAAGATTCACTCGTTCTTTGCTTTGTTATTCTGTACAAAAAAAGTATACGGCCTAATTTACTAATTCGTAGGAAGAGACTGCACTTTTGTATTTGAAAAAAGTTTCAGGAGGGATGATCTCTGAAGTAGATGATGGTTGATAGAGTAATCCTTGATCGTAATTTCCAGTATTAGTACTTGGGCCAACATGAAATTTGTGATTGGTAGTAAAACACCGATTTTCCTCTTGAGACTTAATTCGATCTTCATAGATTTCTCGAGATATTTTCTTACGAAGTTTTGTTATAGCATCTATAACAGCCTCGGGTTTAGGCGGACAACCCGGCAAATACACATCGACAGGAATTAACTTATCGACTCCCCGAACAGTACTATAAGAATCGGTACTGAACATCCCTCCTGTAATTGTACATGCTCCCATAGCAATAACATATTTTGGTTCAGGCATTTGCTCATATAATCTTACTAAAGAAGGAGCCATTTTCATTGTTACCGTACCCGCTGTTAAAATTAAGTCTGCCTGTCTAGGACTAGATCTTGGTACCAGTCCATAACGATCAAAGTCGAATCGTGAACCTATTAATGAAGCGAATTCAATGAAGCAACAACTGGTACCATAGAGAAGCGGCCATAAACTGGAGAGTCTTGACCAATTTGAAAGATCATTTGATGTAGTTGAAATAACTGAAGTTTGGGTTGTTCGAT
>NW_026124047.1:22500-28967 GCF_025177605.1 Cucumis melo
TCAATTATCCGTCGATCAAAAAAATAAGTTAATTCAGCTAATATTCTTATACCCCCAATTAAGGATATTCGATAAAAAGCATCTATGTAACCACGATTATATGACCAATTATATATTATATTTATAATTTTTTCAAAAAAAAAATTCTTAGTAAAATTTTTAACAACTGAATTACGAAAATTCAAATTTTGTAAAGATGAATAAGTGGGCTTATAGAAGAAAGACGCTATAAATATTCCGAAATAAGCTATAGTCACAGAAAAAGTTGCATTTTTAACAAATTCATACCAATTTTCAGAATCTTTTGAACTTTCATGTAACAAGTTTATAGACGGAGTTAACCATTTGTCTAATATATTCAAATCAATTGCTTCTTGATTGAATTGAGTGAACGGGCTTCCTATGATTCCAACAAACAAAGTAAATAGGGATAACACAAACATCGGAAATAGCATAGTATTATCTGATTCATAGGGATAATAAAAAGTATTTTTAGTACTAAAATGGGGACTACTAACAAACGGGCGCATAATTTTTGTTACATTACTATTAATTTGAGATGTTTTTTTTTTTATCCAAAAAGAAGACCTTTCATTATTATTCATTGTTAATAATGAGAAGAAAGGAAAGTTTTTTTTACTGATTTTTGATCCTTCTTTACCCCATAATGATATTGAATAAAGGGAGTTATTTGTTTTTTCCATTATAGTTTTTACAATAAAGGTTTAAATGTCCATCAAAAGTAAGTAAGTAGATGCGAAACATATAAAATGCTGTTAATCCTGCTGTGGAACAGGCGATTATTGCGAAAATCGGTGAATACAACCAACTATCATTAAGAATTTCATCTTTGGACCAAAAGCAGGCAAGGGGTGGAATACCACAAAGAGAAAGGGTACCTAATAAAAAAGCATTTTTTGTAATTGGCACATGCTTTGTTAAACCACCCATAAGAACCATATTCTGACTTTTATCTGGAGAATATCCAACAACCGATTCCATTGAGTGAATAATGGACCCCGATCCTAAAAACAACAACGCTTTTGAATAAGCATGAGTAATCAAATGAAATAAAGCAGCCTGATAAGACCCCATACCCAAAGCTAACATCATATAGCCCAATTGAGACATTGTAGAATAGGCTAAACTTCTCTTAATATCTTTTTGAGCAAGAGCTAAAGTAGCTCCAAATAGTACTGTTATTATACCTATCAAAGCTATTAGATTCATGATGTAAGGTATTACTATAAAAAGCGGAAGAAGCCGAGCAACAAGAAAAATTCCCGCTGCTACCATGGTAGCAGCATGTATAAGAGCCGAAATGGGGGTAGGACCCTCCATAGCATCAGGTAACCATACATGAAGAGGAAATTGAGCAGATTTAGCAACTGCACCTGCAAATAATAGGACGGCGCACAAAGTAACAAATAATAAATTAACCTCATTATTATCAATCAAGTTATTGAATATTTTAAATAAATCCCGAAATTCAAAACTCCCCGTTGTCCAATAAAGACCTAAAATTCCTAATAATAAACCAAAATCCCCTACGCGATTAGTTACAAATGCCTTTTGACAAGCATTCGCCGCAGTAGGTCGAGTGAACCAAAAACCTATTAATAGATAAGAACACATTCCAACCAATTCCCAAAAAATATAAATTTGGATCAAATTCGAACTAGTAACTAATCCCAACATTGACGTATTGAACAAACTCATATACGCAAAAAATCTCAAATATCCTTGATCATGAGACATATAATTGTCACTATAAATAAGAACCATAATTCCAACAGTCGTGATTAATATTGCCATAATACAAGTAAGTGGATCGATCAAGTAGCCCAACTCTAAAGAAAAATCATTATTGATAGTCCAAGACCATACATATTGATAGATATAACTAGTATTTATTTGATCAATAGACAGATAAACTGCAAAAATCATAACTATACTTAACAATAAAATACTCGGAAAAGACCACATACGTCGAAGGTTTTTGGTTGCCGTCGGAAAAAGTAGAAGGCCCACTCCTATTAAGATAGGAATTGGAAGTGAGATGAACGGTATGATCCATGAATATTGATATGTATATTCCATAAAAAAGTATATTAAATTCCTAATTAATTTTTCTGATTCACCAGCTCTTATCTCTTTTCAAAAGGATCAGTTAATAACAAATTTAAATATCCAAAACGGAAATAGAATTTTATTTTTCTATTCTTAATTTTTTGCCAAATACTTCAAATATTTCAAGTCACGAAGTTACAATTGTTCAAATAAGATGAGATGATCCATTGAAACTATTAATGAACACACCCATTACTTTTAAGTAAAATTTTTTGACAATATAGAAACTGCAAATTTTCTTTATTATTTAGTATGCATTACAAAAATTCCCCGCTCTAGAGCAAGAAAGAATAATTAGACCAAAAACACTATTTTATTTTGGTATCAATCATAAAAGACAGTCTACAAGTTGATCCAGTAAAATAAGACTTCTTTGTATTAAATTCTACGAATCATTAAACAATTTTTTTTTGACAAAATAACATTATATATATTGTTTTTTCTTTGTTTCTAATCTAATAATTTCGAATTTTCGATAGCTATATTAGGAGTATACTATAATTTCAATAATAAATGGATAATAAATAGTAAAGAACAATTCATTTTGAACAATAGATGTCTTTCACATCCAACTATAGTAATGAATAATCAATTATAATTTTGTAATGGCAGTTCCAAAAAAGCGCACTTCTATATCAAAAAAACGGATTCGGAAAAATATTTGGAAAAGCAAAGGGCGTCGGGCAGCGTTGAAAGCTTTTTCGCTAGCAAAATCTCTTTCAACGGGTAATTCCCAAAGTTTTTTGGGGGACAAATCAAATAAATACTGAAAGATTGGAATAATCTGAATTGGTTTGACTCAAAAAACAGCCTAGTAAAAGTTCGTTTATAATTTTTATATTTTATATATATATTTTTTATATATTAAATATAAATTTTTTTTTATCAAAGCAATTAGTGTAATTTTCCTAATGTTTTGAGCGGATAAATATGAAATTCTTTTTCCTTTTTGTAGGCTATGTAAAAAAAAATAATAAATCGTTTGTTTACTCAATTAAAAAATGGAAAATGGTACTTTTTTGTTCAAAGAATAAAAAAGGTTGACCTTTCTTTTTCATATCTTTGTTTTATCATTTTCGAGATGGGGAAAATATGAATCCCCATCGCCCCACTAAACCAAAAAGTTTTTGTTGATTTTTGATTTTATTATCTATTTTCGATATTATATATAATATCGAAATATAGAAGAGCAAATAGTAAACTGAAACTCTTTATTAAAAATTTAATAAGACATTGAAACGATGACATTAGTTGATTAAGTTAAAACCTTCTTTTTGAATTCTATGAACCCTTACCTTATTTCTTTTCTCGAAATCATTATTACTATTATAGATATAGAATATATCTCGCCGAATACATAATGAAATTGGTTTGCAAAATCCTATAAAATAAAACTATTATTAAAAAAATAAAACTATTATTAAATGAAGAAAATTGACACCTTAAATTCTTATTGAAATAAATGAAATCGGATAAGATTTTTATTGGAAACGCTCAAATCTCCTATTTTTTTCCCTTTAATGAAATTATCATTTAAAGATAAAGAGTTTTTTATCCACGATAAATATTTTGTAAAAAATATTCCATTTAATTGCAAATTCATTCTATTTTTTTCAATCTCGACGATTGAATAATAATAGGTTATTATGATTTCGAGAAAGCCGCTATGGTGAAATCGGTAGACACGCTGCTCTTAGGAAGCAGTGCTAGAGCATCTCGGTTCGAGTCCGAGTGGCGGCATGCCATTTTTTTTTTATAAAAAAAAGTTCTATAATAGAATTAATAATTCAAGTCCCAGATATTAATTCAAATAATTGAATTGCGGGACCTTTAAATTTATTTTTTTATGATATTTTTAACTTTCGAGCATATATTAACTCATATATCTTTTTCGGTCATTTCAATTGTCATTACAATTCAGTTAATAACCTTATTAATCAATGAAACCGTAGGACTCTATGTTTCGTCAGAAAAGGGCATGATAGTTACTTTTTTCTGTATAACAGGATTATTAGTTACTCGTTGGATTTATTTGAGGCATTTACCATTAAGTGATTTATATGAATCATTACTATTTCTTTCATGGGCTTTATCCATTATTCATCTATTTGCTTATTTAAAAAAATATAAAAACCATTTAAGTGTAAGCGCAATAACCGCGCCAAGTACTATTTTTACACAAGGTTTTGCTACTTCAGGTTTTTTAACTGAAATGCATCAATCCCCACTATTAGTTCCCGCTCTCCAATCTCATTGGTTAATGATGCACGTAAGTATGATGGTATTAGGTTATGCAGCTCTTTTATGTGGATCATTATTTTCAGTAGCTCTTATAGTGATTACATTTCAAAAAGCTATAAGAATTTTTGGTAAAAACAATAATTTATTAAATGCGTTATTTTCCTTTGATGAGATCCAATACATCAACGAAGGGAACTATTTTGTAAGAAACACTTCCTTTTTTTCTTCGAAGAATTATTATAAGTCTCAACTGATTCAACAATTAGATCATTGGAGTTATCGTATTATTAGTCTAGGGTTTATCTTTTTAAGCATAGGTATTCTTTCAGGGGCAGTATGGGCTAATGAGACATGGGGATCGTATTGGAATTGGGACCCAAAGGAAACTTGGGCATTTATTACTTGGACGATATTTGCAATTTATTTACATACGCGAACAAATAAAAATTTTGAAGGTGTAAATTCCGCAATTGTGGCCTCTATGGGTTTTCTTATAATTTGGATATGCTATTTTGGGGTCAATCTATTAGGGATAGGGCTACATAGTTATGGTTCATTTACATTAACATCTAATTGAATTCATTCAAGAAAGGGCCTGACGAACACAAACATGGAGGGGTATAGATAAGAAAATTGTGTGTAAGACATCGAGAACCCTTTGAATCACTACATTACTTGATTCAAATGGTTCTCACAAAAGCCAAATGTATGAGGAAGTCCAATTCATTTTTTTTATTTAACTTAAGAAAAAAGACTTCTTTTTTTTATTGTGCAACGAATGATTAAAAAAAATTATTATAGTATTGCTGTTTCATTTTTTTATGAAAACTATCTAGCAAAATAATTAGATAAAATAGCTTCGACCTTGTCAACTGATAGTGAGAAAACAAAATCTGGATAAATACCAATACCTATGACAGGTATAAGGATAGAGATCGCAACAAAACAACTCTCGTGGTCCCGAATCAAAAAAATAAGAATTTTTAGCATTAAAAAGCTTGTATCCATAGAACATCTGGCGTAACATAGATAATAAATAAATGGGAGTTAATATAATTCCAATTGCCATTACCAAAGTAATTACTATTTTTGCCATTAAAAGATATTTTTGGCTAGTAATTATCCAAAAAAGACTATTAATTCTGCAACAAAACCGCTCATACCAGGCAATGCAAGGGAAGCCATCGATAAGATACTGAAAGTCATAAATATTTTTGGAATTGGGATAGCCAGTCCTCCCATTTCATCGAGATAAACCAGACGTATTCTATCATAACTTGTTCCTGCCAAGAAAAAAAGTGCAGCGCCAATAAATCCATGAGAGATTATTTGTAAAATAGCTCCATTCAGTCCCGTATCGCTTATAGAACCAATTCCTATAATTATGAAACCCATATGAGAGACGGAGGAATAAGCTATTCTTTTTTTTAAATTGCGTTGACCCGAAGATGTTGAAGCTGCATAGATTATTTGAATTATGCCTAATATGATCAACCAGGGTGAAAAGATAGAATGGGCGTGGGGTAATAATTCCATATTGATCCGAACCAATCCATATGCTCCCATTTTTAATAAGATTCCGGCTAGAAGCATACAAGTACTGTAATGTGCCTCTCCGTGGGTATCTGGTAACCATGTATGTAAGGGTATAATCGGTGATTTGACAGCAAAAGCAATAAGAAATCCGATATAGAATAGTATTTCTAGTGCTATAGGATACGATTGATTAGCTGATGTTTCAAATTTAAAGTTGGTTCATTAGAACCATATAAACCGATACCCAGAACTCCCATTAACAAAAAAATGGAACCTCCCGCAGTGTACAAAATAAACTTTGTAGCTGAATACAACCGTTTCTTTTCCGCCCCCACATCGATAGAAGTAGATAAACGGGAATTAATTCTAACTCCCTCATGATAAAAAAAGAGTAAGAGGTCTCGAGCAGAAAATGATCCTATTTGACCACTATACATTGCTAACATTAGAAAATGGAATAATCGGGAATCTCGAGTAACTGGCCAAGCCGCTAAAGTAGCTAAAGTGGTGATAAACCCCGTCAGTAAAATGGGTCCTATGGAAAGTCCATCGATTCCCAA
>NW_026124048.1:5000-7500 GCF_025177605.1 Cucumis melo
TTAAGTAGGTCATTTATCATCACAAAGAAAAAAAAATGAGCCCTATCACATCGATAGATTATAAATCGAATATTATTGATAAGCAATACCAATCAAACAAATCAACAAAATAGATTATAGAATATTCATCTTGACAAGAAATTATCTACATGATAAGATATGTATCACAAGGGCTATAGCTCAGTTGGTAGAGCACCTCGTTTACACGCGCGCCAATGTTTTTCAGAGAAGTACATCATGTAATCAAAAAAGTTGATCTTATTGAGAAATCGATGTCTTACTCTATTACTTTTAGGGAACAAAACAAGAGAACAGTAGCCTGACAAAAAGTCCGAATCGAGTGCCCCATTTAGGCACTAAAAAAATCCATCATTGATTTGAGATATTGATAAGGTGAATACCCAGTCTATTCAATGCTAGGCATAATGAGTATCAGGACCTCAAAAAAAATGATCTTTCGTCCTATCTTATGAACAACTTTAAGGTGTATGAAGTTTCATATTTTATTCTTTAAGCAGAAGCAGGACGATAGAGATTCCATTTAACTTAAGTTGATCTAGGTCAGAAGCATACCTACGTCAGGATAACCCCTTCTTTGAAAAACTTTGGTAGTGCTCCGAGATAGATTCGAATCAAAATAATGAATCAGAGCACATGGAACCATCTCCCTTTCTTTCTGTCAAGAAAAAATATGGTAGACTAACTTATTTATAACAGTTAATGAAAGAGCCCAATGCAAAAAAATGCATGTTGGGTCTTTGAAACAGTTCAAATCATTTTGATAATAATAAGTTTGATCTGTTTTACCGAGAAGGTCTACGGTTCGAGTCCGTATAGCCCTATATTATTAATAATTCAAAAATAGAATCGTTTTCCTTTCCTCATTATTGTTTGTATTGTTTGTAATTGGCCACTTGATTTGGTTCATCATTAATGTCTTATCTTTGTAGATGAATTACATATGAAAATTTTCCTATTTTCCCATACAAAATCAAGAAATTAGTAATACTTCTTTTCTTTGGGATACCTACCCAATTCTAGTAAATTTTTGGAGTCAAAATCATGACATGAAACCGGTTAAAAACTCCACCATAACCCAATGCAAATCGAATGCACTAGTAAATCACATGGATCTAGGAACGACTTACTGTATTTTATTTGTGGACAAGCTAGAGTTTGAGAAACGAAGATCTTTGGTAACTTTCATTGTAAACATTCTCAAATAGGCTTTTCTGTTGGTATACCTTATCTAGTAAAGCACAAAACTAAAGTAGTCGTCTTCTCTTTCCTTCTTCAATCACTAAAAGTTCCTAAATGGAAATTCCGACTATATGTATCCTCTCTATATAAATATATAATATTTAATATATATTTATTATGGATATAATAGATATTATATAAATAGGATTATAGTGGATGAATCTTCAAACGAGACATGTACCGATCGACTAATCCGGTATATTTTCCACATTGATAGGAGTACGTTTATGTTTCTGCTTTACGAATATGATATTTTCTGGGTATTTCTAATAATATCAAGTCTTATTCCTATTTTGGCATTTCTAATTTCTGGAGTTTTAGCCCCTCTTAGCAAAGAGCCAGAGAAACTTTCGAGTTATGAATCGGGAATAGAACCAATGGGCGATGCTTGGGTACAATTTAGAATCCGTTATTATATGTTTGCTCTAGTTTTTGTTGTTTTTGATGTTGAAACAGTTTTTCTTTATCCGTGGGCAATGAGTTTTGATGTATTAGGGGTATCCGTCTTTATAGAAGCTTTAATTTTCGTGCTTATCCTAATTGTCGGTTTAGTTTATGCATGGCGAAAAGGAGCATTGGAATGGTCTTAGTTTTTGAATATTCAGACAATTAAAAAAAACATTGAGACAGTTATGAATTCCATCGAGTTTCCCTTACTTGATCGAACAACCCAAACTTCAGTTATTTCAACTACATCAAATGATCTTTCAAATTGGTCAAGACTCTCCAGTTTATGGCCGCTTCTCTATGGTACCAGTTGTTGCTTCATTGAATTCGCTTCATTAATAGGTTCACGATTCGACTTTGATCGTTATGGACTGGTACCAAGATCTAGTCCTAGACAGGCAGACTTAATTTTAACAGCGGGTACGGTAACAATGAAAATGGCTCCTTCTTTAGTAAGATTATATGAGCAAATGCCTGAACCAAAATATGTTATTGCTATGGGAGCATGTACAATTACAGGAGGGATGTTCAGTACCGATTCTTATAGTACTGTTCGGGGAGTCGATAAGTTAATTCCTGTCGATGTGTATTTGCCGGGTTGTCCGCCTAAACCCGAGGCTGTTATAGATGCTATAACAAAACTTCGTAAGAAAATATCTCGAGAAATCTATGAAGATCGAATTAAGTCTCAAGAGGAAAATCGGTGTTTTACTACCAATCACAAATTTCATGTTGGCCCAAGTACTAATACTGGAAATTACGATCAAGGATTACTCTATCAACCATCATCTAC
>NW_026124049.1:15000-17500 GCF_025177605.1 Cucumis melo
TGCAGTGGGGCGTGCGCGTAGGGTGCCGCGCACGCGATGCTTGTGCGAGCGTGGGGATCCGTCTAAGGGGCGTGCGTGCTTGGCTTGTAAGTGGCAGATGAGCCTTGTTGCCAAGATCCACCGAGATTCATCTCGACCCTACCCACACACAACTCATTTATTTCTTCCAATTGCCATGGAGGTCATATCTTATGTAAAAGGACGAAAAACATAAGTGTTAGTGAGGGGTTGGCTTTGGACTAGAAAAAAAGTTGAAGCAAATCATCTTTGAATGCCCAAGAATAAGATAGTGTGCTCGTGTGCAAGTCAAGGACCAAGGCCGAGGCCTTCGAGTACAAAGCACGGCCATGGGCGCGCGCGCCGTGCGTTAGTGGGTTTGTGTGAGTCGCGCGCTGCATGCCCGTGCGTCTGCGGGGGGCGTGCGCGCAGGGGGCCGCGCGCGCCATGCGTCTACGGGCGTGTGTGGGGCGTGCGCCGCAAGCCCAGGCGACTGCAGTGGGGCGTGTGTGGGGCGCGCGCCGCATGCCCATGGCCGAGGCTTGCACACGAACGCCTAGGGTGCCCACCATGCGCCATGCCCTTCGGGCGTGTGTGGGGCGTGCGCGCAGAGTGCTAAGCGCGGCATGCGTCTGCGGGTGTGTGTCCGCGCGCCGCATGCCCAGGCGTCTACGTGGGACGTGCGCGCAAGCCGCGCGCAGCATGCGTCTGCGTTGGGCGTGACCACCCACGTCTAGAATTCATGGAAAAAACTCTATGGAGGTTGTTGGAACAAACCCGTGCCCCCACCGTGCATGCCCACATGCCCACCGAGCATGCAGCATGCGCGCCCCCATGCGCACGAATGCGGCACGGCCATGGGCGCGCGCGCCGCATGGCCATGCGTCTGCGTGGGGCGTGCGCGCAGGGTGCCGCGCGCGCAGGGTGCCGCAATGCCCACTCAACACACAAATGTGATGTCAAACCTATGTTCTAGTGCTTGGATTGTTATGAAATTTTTTCTGGGATCTAAAAAATGTAAACAAAGGATGTCCTCCAAAAATTAGTATTTTTGGAAACGTTTTACTATTTTTAAATTATTTTTAATTTTTTAACAATAAAAATTCATAAAATATTATTGGTTGGTTCAAAAATTATGAAACTTGTTTTCCACACTCATTTGAATGTCTAAAACATAATACAATCAAGTCCCGGTCATAATAATAACACAATCAAGATTTATGGCATGGTGTGACATTTCGGCTTTTTCATATGCAAGCCTGCCAGACCCAAAAAAGCCAGAATGTACTATATAGGGGGGCGACCTGCCTGCATGGGCGGGGCGCGGGGGTACCCCTATGCCGCGGCGCCGACCCTTCAAGCACATTGCGCCCATCATGGGCACATATGCTTGGGGGGTCGGCGCCGGCGGAGTGCCACCTCCGGCCGCCGGCGGCGAGTGAGAGTGGGTGTCGAGTTGATGCTCGGATGGGCTTGCGCGGACAATGCTTGCACCTCGGTGTGGGCGTGCACTCCAAGCGGGCTTGTTCGTGAGGAGACGAGATAACTTGCGATTGCTTTGTGCTTGGTGGACGAAGGGTTCGGCCGGAGTGCCACATCCGACCGTCGGGCAAGGAGTGAGAGCGGGATGGGCGTGCTTGGACAATGCTTGCACCTCGGTGTGGGCGTGCACTCCAAGTGTGCTTGTCTTGGCGATTGTTTCGTGCTTGGCGGAGGGGTTTGGCCATAACGATGGGCTTGTCCGTCGGGCAGGGAGTGAGAGCGGGTGTCGAGTTGACGCTCGGATGGGCTTGCGCGGACAATGCTTGCACCTCGGTGTGGGCGTGCACTCCAAGCGGGCTTGTTCGTGAAGATATGAGATGTCTTGCGATTGCTTTGTGCTCGGTGGACGGGTTTTATCGGAGTGCCACGTCCGACCGTTGGGCGGGGAGTGAGAGCGGGTGTCGAGTTGATGCTCGGATGGGCTTGCGCGGACAATGCTTGCACCTCGGTGTCGGCGTGCACTCCAAGCGGGTTTGTTCATGAAGATACGAGATGTCTTGCGATTGCTTCTTGCTTGGTGGAAGGGTTTGGTTAAAATCGATGGAATGCCGGGCCCCTACGTCGGGCAAGGAGTGAGAGCGGGATGTCAAATTGACATTCTTGGATGGGTTTTGCTTGGACAATGCTTGCACCTCGGTGTGGGCGTGCACTCCAAGTGGGCTTGTCTTGCAATTGCTTCGTGCTTGGTGGAGGGGTTTGGCCATAACGATGGGCTTGTCCGTCGGGTAGGGAGTGAGAGCGGGTGTCGAGTTGATGCTCGAATGGGCTTGCGCGGACAATGCTTGCACCTCGGTGTGGGCGTGCACTCCAAGCGGGCTTGTTCGTGAAGATACGAGATGTCTTGCGATTGCTTTGTGCTCGGTGGACTGGTTTCGTCGGAGTGCCACATCCGACCGTTGGGCGGGGAGTGAGAGCGGGTGTCGAGTTGATGCTCGGATGGGCTTGCGCGGACAATGCTTGC
>NW_026124050.1:0-5000 GCF_025177605.1 Cucumis melo
TTCTTTTTAAGAACTAAAAAGATTTGTGCCAAAATAACAGATGCAAAAAAGAACAAAAGGCCTTGGACACGTAATGGATCTTGAAGGACGATTTCCGCATCTCCCTGACCAAATCCTCCCACATTAGGATTACTCGTTAATGGTTGATCAAGTTTGATGGATTCGCCCTCTGAAACAAGAAGTTCTGGTCCTGGAGGGATAATATCAACCACTTGACGCCCATTCGCTGCATCCACTATGGTTATTTCATATCCTCCTTTTTCTTTTCGTATTATTTTGCTTACTATCCCTGCTGCTGTAGCATTATAAACATTATTATTACTCTTACTCCCGTCGGGATAAATCTGACCCCTTCCCCTGTTCCCGCCTACGTATATGGGATATTTTAAGAAGTGAACATCTTTCTTAGTCGCAGGGTCCGGGGAAAGAATAGGAAAGGTGATTTCACTATATTTCTGACCAGGAACAGGACCTATCACAAGAATATTTTTTTTAGTGGGACGATAGCTCTGAAAAGAAAGATTGCCCATCTTTTCTTTAATCTCGGGAGAAATACGATCGGGGGGGGCTAATTCAAACCCCTCGGGTAAAATAAGAACAGCCCCCACATTCAAACCACCCTTTTTACCATTCGCAAGAACTTGTTTCAGTTGCATATCATAAGGAATTCGAACAACTGCTTCAAATACAGTATCAGGAAGTACCGCTTGTGGAACCTCGATATCCACGGGCTTATTAGCTAAATGGCAGTTGGCGCAGACAATACGGCCGGTTGCTTCTCGTGGATTTTCATAACCCTGTTGTGCAAAAATGGGATATGCATTTGAAACGGGTGCCCAAGTTATTATATATATCATGAGTGATACGGAAATAGATCGAGTAATCTCTTCCTTTATCGAAGAAAAGGTATTTCTAGTTTGCATGGTCCAATCATTGAGCCCAAAAATTTCTACAATAAAATTAGGTAGGTCCCTAGTATAGTTCCCTATCCATGATTCTGCTATTTACTGAAATAAAGTTACTCGAATATAGGAGGCATCCTTCGCGATGGGTAGAAGGAATAAGTACAATTTTGAATGTTTTACTTATGTACAAAGTAACAAACATTATATTTTTCAGTCATTCATTGAATGATAAATCACTACAAGTGAGGGAGATACACGATTTAAATAACGGAAGATCCAATATTTTAAAATTGTGTCAAGAATGACTGGAAAAGTGGAAACAAGACCGGATATAATTTGATCGTTATGAGAAAATCCAAAATCTTTGTAGACAGAACCAATCATTAGTTCCCAACCATGGGGTGAATGAAATCCTATACATAAATCAGTTAATAAAAGAATAGAAAAAGCTTTTATTGTGTCGCTTAAGTTATATAGGAACTCTTGAACCCAAGAGTTAAGAATAACAAGTTCTTCATTACCAAGAATAGAATAACCACTTAGAATAACGAAACAGATTATATTTGTCGAGAAGTGCAAAATCATATGGATACGATCCTCATTGTGCATCTTGATCAATTGGATCGTTTCTTTGTAGATTCCGATACGAAGCTTTTGTAGATGTGTTTCTGGGTATTCCTTTAGCATTTCGTCCAAGAGAAAGAGTTCCTCTAATTCTAGAACTTTTTTTATAATACTCTTTTCTTGAATATCATTCAAAAAAATTTCGGATTGACCAGTATTCCACCAATTAGTAACCCAAGATTCTAGGCTTTTATTAAATGAAAGAGAGATCCACCAGGGCAAAAATACTATAGATGCAAGATATAGAAGGGGAATGAATGCTTTCTTTTTTTCCATTTTTTCGTCTTTTATTTTTTAATGAACTCACTTCATTCGTTAACTCTCTACACTACTAATATTTATATCAAACATAAGTTCTATTACAAGTCATATGCATACTATTATGAATCCATTCCCTGTTTTTTAGTTTTTGATTTGTGATTTATTAGTTAATCCTTGAATTTCGAAATAATACAGAAAGAAAATAACAAAGAATCCACTTTTTTTTGTTACTGTGCAGTTGATTTACATACGGATCAAAATTTCGGACAAAGAAAGTTTTCTGGCTGTTCCGTATACGTCTGCTTTGGGTCAAATGAGCATTCTGAAGAAATTCCAGTTAAGTTATTATACTATTACTATGGTCTATAAAAAAGACTATTCTTTCATTTCAGTTTTATCCCTCTTGCTACGAACAAAATTCATTCTGAACTTCATTTTTCAAAAAACTTCAATTGGTACACGCAAGAAATAGGCCAATTCGGCAGCCTTTTGCTCAATTTCTCGTGGGGTCAGATTCTGATCGGTACGCGTCAAGGGAATGGCCCCTTGGCCTCTTATTTCCATATAAAGGACACGACGTGCATAAATACCCTCTTTAACTTCTATTCTGATGGACTGAATGTCTTTCATAAGGAATCGTAGGAAGATTCGACGATTTTTTCCAGGAAACCCCCAACGAAAAATAGACACTATTTCTTCTTTTCTATCGAATCGATCATAACCGCTACCTACATTCCACAAAATTGTGCACCACAAATAGGAGCTAATAAAGAGACCGGCAATCCCATAGAAAGACATTACGATCCCCTGTGGAAAAAAAATTATTTGCTGAGACGGAAATAAAGCTATCAAATCCCTACCAAGATAACTGGAAGTTCCAACCAATAAAAACCCTAATGAACCTAAAAAAAGGATAAAGGCCCAGCAGAAATTGCTGATTTTTCGAGATCCTCTTATAAATTCTATCCATATACGTTCTGATCGCCAATTCATACTAGATCTCGTTGCATTTTATTGGAATTAAGAGAATCAAAAAAAATCTATTTTACTTTTTTTGTTTCCGAAGTAACTCTAATCAACTAGCACTATTTTGATGTGAACCTTTACTTTAGATCTAAGTAATTCATCGAATTACTTAGATCTAAAATAATAACATCACCTTTATATGATTCCCTATAGATACCTACATCCATATAGGTATATTGATTTTATATCTCAAACATTTGTCGCCCGATCTCTTATCTATTTTCTATTTTGAAACTTATCTATTTTCTATTTTGAAATACTTCTAATTGATTTCCTCAGATATCATGTTTACGTATGTATAATCGCTTATGTTTGGAGTAAGCCACATGTTAGATTCTAGTCTACTAAATAGATAGCTGTGTTATCGTCAAAGTCTAAGTTTTGAAAAAAAAAAATAGACAGCATATTTAAAAAATCTTGTTTTTTTGAACATGAAGAAATAAAGAAGCCATTGCAATTGCCGGAAATACTAGGCCCACTAAAGGCACAAAAATAGAGGGTAAGGTGGTGAGAGTTGTCATAGAATGGATACCTCGACTTAATATTTTCATTGTTATATTAATAGTTTTACCTGTTATTTATTGATTGTTATAAAAGGTATCTTATAATTATACTAATTCAATATATAATTATACTAAGTAATATCTACGTGAGTATATATAGAAAAGGAATGAGGAATGTCGAATTAAATAAATGGACTTACTCATCTTTCGACATGAGATATATGTATCATAATAGACGTTTGCATTATTTTAGTTATTATCTTGTCTTAGCATTTTTTTTTAATAAAATTTCATAAAGATTTTCGTACAAATTCCCAAAAAGGTAGTTATAATCCGATCCAACAACAAGGATTCTTAGTAAAACTAGAGATCCGCTAGAGATGTAGAAAGATGCAAGACTCTATGCCGCTATTTGCTATAGTTGAAGTATATATACACATGTAATGTTAAGAAGGGAGCATGAAATTCATTTTCTTCCCCGTGCCAAATTTTGCGGAAGAAATAAAAAAAAAAAGAATTCATTTTTTAAGTTAAGTAAGGCTTTACTTGATTGAATTTTGATTCGAGGGAACGAAAGCGTGGAGCTGAAATAACTCACTCACAACACCTTTTAAAGGATTACGTGGTACGATTAGATCGAATAAGCCCTTATCGAATAAAGATTCAGCCTCCTGTGAACCCTCAGGGACTGCCTTATTCAATGTTTGTTCAATTACTCTTTTACCCGCAAATGCGATGTAGGCATTCGGTTCGGCAATAATGATATCCCCCAACATACCAAAACTAGCTGTCACCCCACCAGTAGTAGGAGATGTAAGGATTGCTACATAGAATAATTTTTTATTTGATTGATAATCATATAAAGCGGAAGATATTTTTGCCATTTGCATCAAGCTCAAACTTCCTTCTTGCATGCGTGCTCCTCCCGAAGCACACACTAAAATAAGAGGTAAAAATTGATTGGTAGCATACTCGATCAAACGGGTGATTTTCTCTCCTACTACGGATCCCATACTACCCCCTATAAACTGAAAATCCATAACCCCAATTGCTACTGGAATATCATTTAATTTACCTGTGCCTGTTTGAATAGCCTCAGTTAATCCTGTCTTTCTTTGATAAGAAGAAAGACGATCTTTATAAGTATAAAGTTGATTCTCCGAATCAAATTGAATGGGATCCAAAGAGACCATGTCTTCATCCATAGGGTCCCAAGTACCTGGATCAATCAAAAGTTCGATTCTATCTGAACTACTCATTTTCAAATGGTATCCACATTGTTGACAAATATTCATTTTTGATTTAAAAATTTTCTTATAATTTAATCCATAACAATTTTCGCATTGAACCCACAAATGCCTGTATTTTTTAGTTAGATCTAGATCATTAGAACGTTCTGTTGTAGTTAAATTTTTTCTATGCGTGCTAGTTCTTATACTGAAACTCTCACTTTGACTACTATTTCCACCTTCAGCACAAATAGAACTATAAATGTAACTGTCACTGTAATTGTGACTACCACTTAAAATGTAACTATCAATACAGATTTGAGTCCAAAGATAACTGTCAATGCAACTATTAATGTGATTATTCCAACTATATTTAGTATCATACATGTACTGATCATAGTGGGAATCATCACTCTTAGATACATTATTTTGATAAGTAGAGTTCCGAAAAC
>NW_026124050.1:10000-20000 GCF_025177605.1 Cucumis melo
AGGCTAGTGACATTGATCCACAAGAAGCTCAGCAAACTCTCGAAATAGCGGAAGCCAACTTGAGGAAAGCTCAGGGCAAGAGACAAACAATCGAGGCAAATTTAGCTCTCAGACGAGCTAGGACACGAGTAGAGGCTATCAATGGCGTACCTAGTTAATGCGTCTAAATAATAAAGTGAAATGAAATTTTCATGGAAAAAAGAATTACAATTAAAAAATGAAATAAATATAGAGTCGGATGGAAAAGATAGAAAATCACTAGAACAAAGTTGAGTAGAAAAACTTATTAGATACCATTGCTTCTGTGGTATCTAATAAGTTCTACCTACTATTGGATTTGAACCAATGACTCCCGCCGTATGAAAGCGATACTCTAACCACTGAGTTAAGTAGGTCATTTATCATCACAAAGAAAAAAAAATGAGCCCTATCACATCGATAGATTATAAATCGAATATTATTGATAAGCAATACCAATCAAACAAATCAACAAAATAGATTATAGAATATTCATCTTGACAAGAAATTATCTACATGATAAGATATGTATCACAAGGGCTATAGCTCAGTTGGTAGAGCACCTCGTTTACACGCGCGCCAATGTTTTTCAGAGAAGTACATCATGTAATCAAAAAAGTTGATCTTATTGAGAAATCGATGTCTTACTCTATTACTTTTAGGGAACAAAACAAGAGAACAGTAGCCTGACAAAAAGTTCGGTCCGAATCGAGTGCCCCATTTAGGCACTAAAAAAATCCATCATTGATTTGAGATATTGATAAGGTGAATACCCAGTCTATTCAATGCTAGGCATAATGAGTATCAGGACCTCAAAAAAAATGATCTTTCGTCCTATCTTATGAACAACTTTAAGGTGTATGAAGTTTCATATTTTATTCTTTAAGCAGAAGCAGGACGATAGAGATTCCATTTAACTTAAGTTGATCTAGGTCAGAAGCATACCTACGTCAGGATAACCCCTTCTTTGAAAAACTTTGGTAGTGCTCCGAGATTCGAATCAAAATAATGAATCAGAGCACATGGAACCATCTCCCTTTCTTTCTGTCAAGAAAAAATATGGTAGACTAACTTATTTATAACAGTTAATGAAAGAGCCCAATGCAAAAAAATGCATGTTGGGTCTTTGAAACAGTTCAAATCATTTTGATAATAATAAGTTTGATCTGTTTTACCGAGAAGGTCTACGGTTCGAGTCCGTATAGCCCTATATTATTAATAATTCAAAAATAGAATCGTTTTCCTTTCCTCATTATTGTTTGTATTGTTTGTAATTGGCCACTTGATTTGGTTCATCATTAATGTCTTATCTTTGTAGATGAATTACATATGAAAATTTTCCTATTTTCCCATACAAAATCAAGAAATTAGTAATACTTCTTTTCTTTGGGATACCTACCCAATTCTAGTAAATTTTTGGAGTCAAAATCATGACATGAAACCGGTTAAAAACTCCACCATAACCCAATGCAAATCGAATGCACTAGTAAATCACATGGATCTAGGAACGACTTACTGTATTTTATTTGTGGACAAGCTAGAGTTTGAGAAACGAAGATCTTTGGTAACTTTCATTGTAAACATTCTCAAATAGGCTTTTCTGTTGGTATACCTTATCTAGTAAAGCACAAAACTAAAGTAGTCGTCTTCTCTTTCCTTCTTCAATCACTAAAAGTTCCTAAATGGAAATTCCGACTATATGTATCCTCTCTATATAAATATATAATATTTAATATATATTTATTATGGATATAATAGATATTATATAAATAGGATTATAGTGGATGAATCTTCAAACGAGACATGTACCGATCGACTAATCCGGTATATTTTCCACATTGATAGGAGTACGTTTATGTTTCTGCTTTACGAATATGATATTTTCTGGGTATTTCTAATAATATCAAGTCTTATTCCTATTTTGGCATTTCTAATTTCTGGAGTTTTAGCCCCTCTTAGCAAAGAGCCAGAGAAACTTTCGAGTTATGAATCGGGAATAGAACCAATGGGCGATGCTTGGGTACAATTTAGAATCCGTTATTATATGTTTGCTCTAGTTTTTGTTGTTTTTGATGTTGAAACAGTTTTTCTTTATCCGTGGGCAATGAGTTTTGATGTATTAGGGGTATCCGTCTTTATAGAAGCTTTAATTTTCGTGCTTATCCTAATTGTCGGTTTAGTTTATGCATGGCGAAAAGGAGCATTGGAATGGTCTTAGTTTTTGAATATTCAGACAATTAAAAAAAACATTGAGACAGTTATGAATTCCATCGAGTTTCCCTTACTTGATCGAACAACCCAAACTTCAGTTATTTCAACTACATCAAATGATCTTTCAAATTGGTCAAGACTCTCCAGTTTATGGCCGCTTCTCTATGGTACCAGTTGTTGCTTCATTGAATTCGCTTCATTAATAGGTTCACGATTCGACTTTGATCGTTATGGACTGGTACCAAGATCTAGTCCTAGACAGGCAGACTTAATTTTAACAGCGGGTACGGTAACAATGAAAATGGCTCCTTCTTTAGTAAGATTATATGAGCAAATGCCTGAACCAAAATATGTTATTGCTATGGGAGCATGTACAATTACAGGAGGGATGTTCAGTACCGATTCTTATAGTACTGTTCGGGGAGTCGATAAGTTAATTCCTGTCGATGTGTATTTGCCGGGTTGTCCGCCTAAACCCGAGGCTGTTATAGATGCTATAACAAAACTTCGTAAGAAAATATCTCGAGAAATCTATGAAGATCGAATTAAGTCTCAAGAGGAAAATCGGTGTTTTACTACCAATCACAAATTTCATGTTGGCCCAAGTACTAATACTGGAAATTACGATCAAGGATTACTCTATCAACCATCATCTACTTCAGAGATCATCCCTCCTGAAACTTTTTTCAAATACAAAAGTGCAGTCTCTTCCTACGAATTAGTAAATTAGGCCGTATACTTTTTTTGTACAGAATAACAAAGCAAAGAACGAGTGAATCTTCATCAATTTTTCATTGTAAATGGGAAATACTTATACAAATAAAAATAAAAAAATGGGGGGGGGAGAAGATGCAGGGTAATTTGTCTTCTTGGCTAGTCAAACATGGACTGGTTCATAGATCTTTGGGTTTCGATTACCAAGGAATAGAGACTTTACAAATAAAGCCCGAGGAATGGCATTCCATTGCAGTCATTTTATATGTATATGGTTACAATTATCTACGTTCCCAATGTGCTTATGATGTAGCACCAGGCGGACTGTTAGCTAGTGTGTATCATCTTACGAGAATCGAGTATGGTATAGATCAACCGGAAGAGGTATGCATAAAAGTATTTGCCGCAAGGATAAATCCTAAAATTCCGTCTGTTTTCTGGGTTTGGAAAAGTGCGGATTTTCCAGAAAGGGAATCTTATGATATGTTGGGAATTTCTTATGATAATCATCCACGTCTAAAGCGTATCTTAATGCCTGAAAGTTGGGTAGGATGGCCCTTACGTAAGGATTATATTGCCCCCAATTTTTATGAAATACAAGATGCTCATTAAATAATACGAAACTAATCTTCACTTCGACAACTCAAGATATTCAAATACATTTTTACGTTCTCTTATAGATATAGCATAGTAATTGAAGTCTCATTCATCTTATTATTATTGATTAAAAAAAATACAATTAGAGATTTGGTGAGATTATCCAATTTGTAAGATACTTATTTTGGATGAGCCACAAGCTAATAGGATGAACTAAATGAGTTCTGCATTATGAACTATGTATCACGCATATGACTTATAGATGTGCTTTAAAAAGTCACATAGGGTGAAATGAAGAAATATAATATGAAAAGAGAATCGGATTCTATTTGTACTGTATCTGAGATGAATCTTGGCCATTCCCGCCTTTCAACTCCCCTAGACTAGACTTTTGGGTCTTATAAGGAACTAATTGAAACTTTCAAATATGTATAAAATAGGAATTGAACGCCAGGAGACAGAGTATGAACAAATAAAAAAGAAGAGGAAACAAAAGAAAATTCTTTTCTTTTACATATCTATATACATCCTTTACATATTTCTATAAATATCCTCTTTATCTTTACTTGTCTATTTTCGACATCTATAAATAGAGTAAAAAATATATATAGTTTAGTTAAAGGGTAGATTTCCAGACATCATCATGTATCAGTATTTTTCATGATCTATATTATTAATGAATCCGTAGAATAGATACTCATCACAAATTCATGATGTGCCAAGAACCAGATTTGAACTGGTGACACGAGGATTTTCAGTCCTCTGCTCTACCAACTGAGCTATCCCGGCCATTTCCGACACATTATCCTTATTTTAATAGATGACTTTGGTCTATGTCAATTGTAAATAAGAAAAAAGGTATTCCAAAGTCTTCTTTTTGAAGATATACGAAATTTCAGGGCTTGGATAAGCCTTTCGAAGTTTCAGTACAGTAGACAGTTAATCATTCAAATTTCACAGATTACTTGCGCAAGGATGTTCGTTTGTACGTCTATCATATAGAATATATACCACAAGCCTTGTGATAAGAAATCAAATTTCCGCTCAAATACGCTTGTGAAAGAGTCGAATGAATGAGAAACATAACAAAGTCTGAATTGCTAATGAACGGATAAATAATTAAAGAGGCCAACGGGCCTTTTTAGGGTTTTGGGGATAGAGGGACTTGAACCCTCACGATTTTAAAAGTCGACGGATTTTCCTCTTACTATAAATTTCATTTTTGTCGTTATTGACATGTAGAATGGGACTCTATCTTTATTCTATTCGATCTGATTAATCAATTCTTCAAAAGATCTATCAGACTATGATGGAGTAAATGATTTGATCAATGAATATTCGATTATTTTTTCAACTTGTAGATCTTGGAATCGATTCATAACAATTCGTTCATTTTTATATATAATTTTATATATATATATAAATATAAATATAAAAAATTATAGAAATATAAAAAATAGAGATTCGAGTTGTCATTAATCAATATAGTATTTCAGTACGTAATACGTTTATCTTTCATCGTTTCTGGAGTTTCGATGGAAGGATTCATTCCTTTACTAACGCAACGTCGTCAACTCCATTTGTTAGAACAGCTTCCATTGAGTCTCTGCACCTACCCTTTTTTTTCGGAAAAAAGGATTTGGCTCAGGATTGCCCATTTTTAATTCCAGGGTTTCTCTGAATTTGAAAGTTATCACTTAGTAGGTTTCCATACCAAGGCTCAATCTAATTAAGTCCGTAGCGTCTACCGATTTCGCCATATCCCCCTCTTTTAAGATTAGTATCGCATTATGATGTCCTTCCCCGTTTTCTTTCATTTGTATTATACTGGAACCACTCAAGTCATTAGAATACCGATTCCTCTATTGAAAAGTGTTTCCTCCTATTGGATTTCTTGTCTATCTTCTTTCATCTCTCTCTTCTCTATCGGAGACCCATATTTGTTCCGATCCAAAATGATTCTATCATTTCTGTATCTGCAATTCAATATATATCAATATAGATAGATATATGAACATATATATTTGCCCCTCTTTCTATTATTTTTTTAGTAAAAAATTTAATACTTAAACGGTCGATTCCCTTGTTCGTCTTATCTTCCACCTTTCAGAATGAAAACATAGAAACGCTTCATTATCATCTCAATTGCATTAAATGCAATTAAGATTAACACATTAATTATTGATACACATCCATTTGATAAATAGATCAAAATTTTCTATCGCTATATTCTATTAATCGTTATATTAATTATTATGTTCTATAATAGAACAATTCCAATATTGAATATTTATTTGAAATGAAATTAGATTCTATATTCATATTAATTAGGAATAGCTAAGATCCCAGTAATTTAGTAAATTACTATGCATGTAACATTTCTGTTATGTGAGCCCGCTTAGCTCAGAGGTTAGAGCATCGCATTTGTAATGCGATGGTCATCGGTTCGATTCCGATAGCCGGCTTTTCTCTATTGATTTTATTTTTGACATAATTGATAAATCAAATAAATAAAGAAACGACTTCTTACCCTTTTTCAAAGGTCACCGATCTATGATGTCGTAGGAACTTACTTACCTTTATGACTAAAGGAGGGGTTCTATTTCTGTAGAACAAATCAAGAAAGGAACTCTTACTTTTTTATATCATTTACATATACAATAGGATCCGGATATTGATCCAAGTTATCTAATTATTCTTTGTTTTGTAGTACAATACTTTACTGGATTTCACTTCATTTATAATATTTATCATTTAGTTTTCATTTAAGTTTATGAAATTTAAATAAAATAAAATGTTTATGAAATTTAAATAAAATAAAATAAGGAGTCTTTATGTCGCGTTACAGAGGGCCTCGTTTCAAAAAAATACGCCGTCTGGGGGCTTTACCGGGACTAACTAGTAAAAGGCCCAAAACCGGAAACGATCTTAAAAACCAATCGCGTTCCGGTAAAAAATCTCAATATCGTATTCGTTTAGAAGAAAAACAAAAATTGCGTTTTCATTATGGTCTTACAGAACGACAATTACTTAAATACGTTCGTATCGCCGGAAAAGCCAAAGGATCAACGGGTCAAGTTTTACTACAATTACTTGAAATGCGTTTGGATAACATCCTTTTTCGATTGGGTATGGCTTCGACTATTCCTCAAGCCCGACAATTAGTTAATCATAGACATATTTTAGTTAATGGTTCTATAGTGGATATACCAAGTTATCGGTGCAAACCCCGAGATATTATTACAGCAAAAGATGAAAAAAAATCGAGAACACTGATTCAAAATTATCTTGATTCATCCCCCCCTCAGGAATTGCCAAAACATTTGACTCTTCAGCCATTGCAATATAAAGGATTAGTCAATCAAATAATAGATAGTAAATGGGTCAGTTTAAAAATAAATGAATTGCTCGTTGTAGAATATTATTCTCGTCAGACTTAAACCTAACTAAAAAACAAGGGTTCGGACAATTTCGTCCTCCCCTTCGCCGAAGTCTAAGTAAAGAGACCGAAGGAAAGTAAGGTTTTGATCCGGAAATTTTTCTATCATTCATCTATCATTGATCGGTAGGGGGATTTTCATCTCTTGTGCATTCTTTCCAGTCTTTTCGTTTCCGTACCACAAAAATTCGAAATAAAGAATCCATAAAGGTCTAACCGTTGGAATAATAGTATCGATTGTTATTTGATTTGATACATTGTGGTCAGTAACATTGTTGAATTAGTACGGAAAGAGAGGGATTCGAACCCTCGGTAAACAAAAGCCTACATAGCAGTTCCAATGCTACGCCTTCAACCACTCGGCCATCTCTCCTACAGAATGATTATGGCCCAGAAACCGAGTTAATAGTGAGTCATTAATATTCAATTTTTTTTTTGATAGGCACGTCCAACCAATTCTAACTATACAAATAATTTTTTTTTAACTATGTTTAATGGATACTTTTAGCTCATGATTCTATTTAGTTTTTTAAACTATGATTCCTTTTTTCTAAAAATTCGACTTTTACAGTTTTCGATTTTTCACCAACAACTGTTTATCCCATACATATATCTAGTCACAAGTTATGAATCATAGAATGATTATTCGATTCTTTTTGCTCTTTTTTGTATCATAATTCAATCAAAAAACTTCTAGAATTACCCCAGTCAGATAAATAAAATTCTTTTTTTCTTCAACTTCGCTGAAATCAGAATAGTTCTCTTCATTCTGATCCTACTACATTTGGATGAAATTTAACCGGATTGAAATATTTCTTCTCTTTTATTGATTCCTGTGAAATCAAAAAGAAACAATTTTAATATCGAGTGGGATTTTTTAATGAATCCGTTTTTATGTTATTTCGTACTATGCAATTCCTTTGTTTGTGGGATCATTTTCTCACGAGAGGTAATTAAAAGAAATTATAGAATGGGGTTGTTACCGATGCCTAGATCTGGTGGGATAAATGGAAATTTTATCGATAAGACCTTTTCAATTGTAGCCAATATCTTATTACGAATAATTCCGACAACTTCCGGGGAAAAAGAGGCATTCACCTATTACAGAGATGGTGCGATTTGATTTTTTTTTTTTTCAATTTTCTTTACCGCTCTCCGTCTTAGTAGAAAGACACAGTATTCGGGATAGAAAGAAAACAATAATTGAAATAAATCTACGCTTCTTGGAGGTGCAATTTGAAAATCAAAAAATTCCTTCTGTCGTGTATCCCCGATTAATGTAACCTTAGATGCTAGAATTGTCGATTCTAGTATTAAGCGAAAGGTGTAACCTATGGATTAAGTCAACCCTACTCCACTAGTAAAAATATTCACTAGTAAAAATAGGTAGCAGAGGGGAAGAAGCACTACACCTAGGAATCAACAACACGAAAACTTTGTTATAAATTATACCTTTTCCTTATCGGGATCGGAACTTAGAAAAATGGTTGGGACAACAAACATCCATCTCGTTTGTATTTTGGATACCTGTATAACCATCGAAGACTGTTGAAGTGACTAATTCCTGGAAATTTAGAGGCGTTGAGGACAAAGAAATTGTTAGAGTTACCATTTTTATTTTTATCTAGTAAACCATGCTTGATGTTAAGAAAAGATCTTTTACAGGAAGGTTGGCTAGAGATTTTTTGTAAAAACGCTAGTCCCATGAGTTCATAATGAGAGTATTTCAATGTTTTTTGATTTCATGTATTATTCTCATCTCATTATGCGCATCAGATAAAGGGGGAGCCGTATGAGATGAAAATCTCACGTACGGTTCTGGAACGGAGATTCTTTCAATGGAATAACGAACGACCGTAACGGATGTCGGCTCAATCCGAAGGAAATTATGCGGAAGCTCTACAGAATTATTATGAAGCTATGCGACTAGAAATCGATCCCTATGATCGAAGTTATATACTCTATAACATAGGTCTTATCCACACAAGGAACGGAGAACATACAAAAGCTTTGGAATATTATTTTCGGGCACTAGAACGAAACCCGTTCTTACCACAAGCTTTTAATAATATGGCTGTGATCTGTCATTACGTGCGACTATCTCCACTATAGAAAGAAAAAAAAGAGAAAATTCGCTAATAAATACTAAAAAAAATAGGCTTTCTACATATGTATTGTCCAAACTAACGATTTGTATCAGCTGTAGCAAAGAAAGAAACTTCATAGAAGCAGAAATATGAAGAAATAGGTATGCCTAGATACTTTATTCTATGGATAAAGGATCTAATTGATAGAAGAAGCACCGTAAAGATCAATTAGTCAGGTTTTTGGCCGATACAATAAAAACTGCTTACTTATATCATGATATAAGATCAAAATGAAGGAATCCACTTATGTAATAGGGTGGATCCCCTACAATATTGAGCAGCGGTGTAGCATCAGATCCCAAAGACAGTAAGTCTTTTCTTTCTTATGAAGGAAAGTCTTTTTCAAGGATTCTATATAAATTTCTAGATGAAACCGAGATAGTTATCTTTCAGAAAATTGTAACGATAGTGGGTGGAATGCCTATGCTTTATTCTTCTGAAGGTGGGAGAAAAGATAAAACTTATTTAATTATTCAGCAAAATTGAAGTTTGAAACTTATATAATTAACCGCTTTTGCTTAACTCGAGAAAAAAAAATGGGCTAGATCTATGAAAAATTTCATTCAATTAGATTAGATATGATAAATTTTTTTAAATATGGGACAGCAAAAGAATTGACTGTTGAGCCGTATGAGGTAGGAAACTCTCAAGTACGGTTCTAAGGGAAGGAATTTACCTGCCTATTCCGACCGGGGAGAACAGGCCATTCGACAGGGAGATTCTGAAATTGCGGAGGCTTGGTTCAATCAAGCCGCTGAGTATTGGAAACAAGCTATAGCGCTTACTCCCGGTAATTATATTGAAGCCCAAAATTGGTTGAAGATCACAAGGCGTTTCAAATAAGAAAACTCTATTTTTTTTTTTTTCTTTATTT